>NC_056738.1:155827560-156075060 GCF_019279795.1 Protopterus annectens | reverse complement strand
GAAAACCAAACAGTGTTGGATCCAGAGTCTGGAGATTTCCTATATCCCTGTTTATTAGGTCCATGATGATGCATCCCATAGCTTTGCATAACAGACTCATCAGACTAATGGGGAGATAGTTTCCCAGGGTCTGTGGTCACTCCTTCTTTGTGGGGAGGGATGCCCGTAGCAGTGTGTCATTCATTTGGGACATGAGGCTGTGGTTGAACAGGGCACACAGGTGAGGTGCCAGTTCACTCTGTAGTTCATGTAGAACACAGCCTGGGATATTGTCAGGTTCCACAGCTGCTTTATTATTGGCCTTGGTCAGGGCTGTTTTAACCTGTGCAGCAGTAATACTGTGTGCCAGGTAATCTCATGGTATTGTGACTGGTCCTTTGGGGGGGAGAGAAGGATAAAGTTGGCATTGAATCTGTCAGCCAGTATATTGGCAATATCTGTTGGCTTGGTAAAGGAGGTACCATTGTGCAGTAGCTCAGAGCAAATCTGGGTATTGCCAGGGAGATTCTTTACATAACTATAGAAGGCCTTGTGGTTGTCTTTATTATCTGTTGTAATTCTGTTTTCATAGTTAGCTTTGGAAGACTTGATGAGGGATCTCAATTTTTTGTTGAGGCTGGTAAGGGTGTTTTTCCAGTTCTGGGACTTCACCTTATTCTGCATCACTTTTCTCCTTCTGTTGTGGAGAGTTTGGTTTGTGGAAGAGGACCACAAGATTGGCTTCCATTTTTTGCACAGAAGCGTCTTGGTTCTATTGGGTATGGCAGATTCCATGCATTTGTGGATGTGTTCATACACTGCAATGGTGTATAATTTGGCAGTCATGCAGCTATTCTCCATTTGCATGGCTGCCGTGAAGTTAGCCAGCTCCGTTTGTAGAAACCCAAAGTTACATTTAGAAAGATTTTTCATGGTGGTTACCTTTGCAGGGAGGGTGAGAGGGATGTGGGTTTCCAAGGTGATTAGTTTGTGGTCAGATTAACCAGGGAGGAGTTGATTATTGGTGTACAGCAACAGTCGCCCATGTTAGTAATGACCATGTCAAGGATGTTGCAACCTGTAGTGGGGGTAAGAACAAGCTGGTCCAAGTCACTGGAATTACTGAACTGCAGGAAACTTTGGGCAAGTGCATTGGTACATGAGTAGCTATGCCAGTTAATGGAGGAGTAGGTGAAGTCGACCAATATGAAAGTGTTAGGTTGCATCCTAATATTCTCCAGGGTGATTAGAAATGTGGAGTGTGAGTCTTGGGACATGGTTGGGGACCTATAGCAGGCTAAGACTTGAATTGCTGTCTTAACCAATGTTAGCTGCAGTATCTCTGATGCGTTATGTTGGGATACCAGTCTGGAAGTGTGTGCATCCTTTATGAATATGGAAACACCACCACCTTTGGAACTTCAGTCCAGGTTCTGGGGCCACAAGGTGTGGAATTAGTTAAAGCCTGGTAGTGCAGGGATGCTTTCTGTTTGCCTTGAACCAGGTTTCTGTTACAGCACAAATGTTGATATTCTCCATTTTAAGGGGTGCTTCAAGTGAGTGCATTTTGGGATTGTAGCATTGAGCAGCAAGACCCACAGACTGAATTTGTTTGTAGTTGTTATATATTTATATTTATGTCTACAGATATATATATATATATATGTAATTATTTACTGTTCTATAGATATATATATATATATATATATATATATATATATATATATATATATATATATATGTCTATATGTAAATAATTTAGATGCCTGCCTCTCTCTCTCTCTCTCTCTATATATATATATATATATATATATATATATATATATATATATGATGTTGCATAGATTTTTCCACATATATGCATCTCCTTAGAGATACACATGTATATATAGAAAACCTGAATGATTCTACAGAATATTTTCCCTACTGTTGACTGACTCTACTGACTGATATGTTTGAAGAAGCATCATTATTTTCTAGGGCGCACATGGTGTAGTGGTACATTACTCTGACTGTGGTGTACAGGGCCCTGGGTTCAAAACCTGGCAGGACTGATTATTTTTTTGCAAAGCAGGATAGTGGCTGCCTGAGACAATGGGATAAGGGTGATATTTAAAACAGGTCCTTAGTTTGGGCCCATTGACCCACCCTCCCATTTTGACAGCCTTTGGACAGATTTGTTGCAGTAAGATGTTGGGGGTATTGTTCTGAGGTACAACTCCACTACATGTTATAACTACATATATATATATATATATATATATATATATATATATATATGTGTGTATAAACATATGTGTATATATATATATATATATATATATATATATATATATATATATATATATATACATACATACATGTAATTATTTATTTTTCTATATATATGTATATATTTTATATGTACATCTGTGCATATATTATGTATTTATACAAAACCTGACTGATTCATGTATATAGTGTTGAATGACTACTGAATGATATGTTTGAAAAATCATCAGTCATTTCGGTAGTTCAGATGGCTTAGTGGTAAACTGCTGCTATGGTGTACAGGGTCCTGGGTTCAAGACTTGCAAGGGCTGATTATTTTGTTGCTGGGCAGAATAGTGGCTGATGGAGATAGGGGTGATTAAAGCAATTTTAAGCAGTTGTAAGTGGGTTTGCGCAATGGTAAGTGATGCCAACACACAGTTACATGGGAAACTGCTTAATCTGTGTAGGCATCACTTAGTATTGCGCAAACTCGCTTACTGCTGCTTACTTCCTCTTACCCCCGTGCTAATTTCTTTAAAAGAAAAGAAAAAGGAATGATAGGATAGTGGTAAAAAAGGTGGCATGCAGGGGGGAAAACAATATGAAAGATAGATAGGGATGTGCAGGATGGGTGTAGGGAAGGTCCATAGCTGTCCATTTCTGATACAGCAACAGCTGTGCATTTGTACAGAATTTGGAAGTGAATTTGGACACTCAAACCCCTGAAAGAGTGATGAAGACAACAGTAATGTGCTGTTAAGCCACTTAGACCAGATTATGTGTGTCCAGTGGACACATGTTCAAAATGGACAGCTATGTATGAGGCAACATTTTTTTTTGTGGGAACAGATTGCCCTTTTTTTAATAAGTTGAGAGTGGGATGTTGGAGAAGGATAGTAGGTATATTTGGGGATGTAGGTTGGGTAGGAAGACAGACAAGAGAGCAGACAGGGGCGGTATATGACACGTGGGGAGTAAACACCTTGGACAGGAAGGGTGCTTTTGAACTGGATGCCCAGGAGCCCCCAAATGGATACAGTGGGACTGAGGTCCCCACCCATAGGCAGTCACCACTGCACCTTCATGGCCCCAAAGGTGGCTGTGCTGAGGGATGAGCAGGAGGGGCAGGCTGACCCTCAAGGTGTGCCACACCATCCTCAAGCTGGCATAGCAGATCTCCAAACTCCTTTTGAAGCTCGCTACACACCAATCCCTGGACCTGCAGACAGGAGACAGTGTCCTGTCTGCACCCGCTCCCAAGGGGGGGACAGGCCACATCCCTGAGGTGGTTCCACCCAAAGGTGTTGCAGGACCAGTGGATGAGGACATTTTGGTTTGGGGCCTGGTGCCACGGCCAGTTGTGGCGGGACAGGCGAATCCACTGGGATCGGCCTTCCCAGACATGCTATGGTGTTGCAGTTTTATAACATATGTTGGTTAGTCATAAAAAACACATTCCAGGATAGTTATAACAGCATGCATAGGGATTCCCATTAACCCAAAACAACAGATTTGGAACAGTTGCATAGCAAACAGAACACATGCATATATGGAACCACAGTGGGCATTATAATTGCATACAGGTTAGACTGATAGCAACAGGCCACCAATGATAGTATTTGAACAAGGAACATTAATAGTCAAACATTTAAATATTTGTAGAACAACAAGACCCATGTCTCAAGAGTAGGTTTGGTGAAAAACATACCCATTGATTTATGTGTTTCGATTACTGGTGCAGATAGTGGGGGAGGAGATGTCAATTAACAACTGTATAGGCTTCAGTTGCTCACAACTTTAATGATGATTGCTCTAATCATTACTCCCCAGGTATTACCTCACTTTACATCACCCTATGGCCTTGGGTTGGGCAGTGGTGTGTTTGTACACAGTGTATAATTACAGCCTTCTTACAGCTACGTTATACCTTTTCTTACCTGGCAGACCTGTGAAGGAAGTTTCTGTTAACACCACCTAACTGTTTCTACCCATATTCACATTGTCAGGGTTACATATGTGCACTCATAGTGTGTGTGTGTGTGTGTGTGTGTGTGTGTGTGTGTGTGTGTGTGTGTGCTACTGCCATACTCTGCCATGATTTATATCGGTCACCCTGAGTGCGGGCGGCAGTGACCACTAGCTGTGACAGCGTGACACATGAGGGACATTTCTAGCGGGAGACTACTTGGTGTATGCACTTAGCTTGCTGACATTTTCAGCCTTGGAGTTGGACAGTGGATGTTGTACACAGTGTATAATTACAGCCTTCTTACACCTAAGATATACCTTTTCTTACCTGGCAGACCTGTGGTGGAAATTTCTGTTAACACTACCTGACTTTTTCTACACATATTCACATATTCCTGAGTGAAAATATGCATACAGCTTACTACCACTCCTGGGATTTGAACCGTGTCTGTTTGTGCATACAACAGAACAAAGTTTGCGTTTCATCAGAATGAGCTATTGAGAAACTGCAATCTCTCATTTGACTGTTTTCTGCCTAATACTCTCTTGGTTGTATAATCTGACCTTATGATTCTGACATTGGAAAACACTGGTTAACACAACATTACTATTCAGGTATCAGATCTTGGTGCATGGAACATTTCATATAGTTAATCTCCTGCTTTACAACTCCACAATCTTTGTCAGATGAGCCTTGATTATTTAATGCTTTCAGAGCTATAGCTGCTGTGCAGAAACTGTACACATTTCAATTCATACCTCCACATACCAAAGTAAACACGACCAGTTTGGAGTTTTGACTTTTATTGACAGGTACTGACACTTTTATTGATATATATACCCTGTACATCACTATTACTCTGCTAATGTCTCATTTATTGAGCGCAAACCATGCCCATTTTTAAATACTGACAGGTGACATTCTACTCATTTCTATTTATTTGCCATGAAAACTACAAGCTAGATTTGAACTCACCAGCCTCACGACACAGCCTTAGCAGCCTGCTGGCATGGGCATCCATGTTTGTGGCCCTCTCATCTGCACTTGTACAGGAGATAAAGAAACATTTATGCATACCTATCCATCACATACACAGGCTGGACCTTGGAAAACACTCATTGATACTGATACTTACATATAGCTGGGACATTCCCTGCCTGTGCATCTTGGACCCACCTGTCCAAGAGCTCCCTCTTCCTACGCTTCAAGTCAGCAAAGTGGTGCTGGACCTGCTCACCAGTCCAAGGGATGCCAGTGGCACTGGTGAGGTCACGAGTGAGATGGCCCCAGGCCTTTGCTTTGTACTGGGAGCCCCAATAATGGTCCTGCAGCAGTCTCCCATCATGGTTTTCTACTAGGAGTCCAACCATGACCCTGGACTCCTGAATGCCCCAGCACTGCACCCAGAAGCACACACCTTCACCAACACCAGCCATAGTGCCTGCAGTGGGGAGCTACAACAGGTTATGAGCTGTATTCCTGTCTGCATGGTTTAAATAGGGCTGATTTCCTGCCCTCTGCCGTGATTGGATGGTTTTGAATATGCTGAGCTAAGCTAAGTGACAGGCAAACCCACTTATCAAAGATGAGCATTGCTTAAAGGGGTAGATGCTAAGCACTGCTTACCAGTGCACAAATCCGCTTAGCTACGCTAATTATTGCTAAGCATAGACATTTAAGCAATGCTTACTCCAGCTAAGCACAGCTGAGCACAATATAGCATTGTTCAGCTTTCATTTTATGGACTATCATTATTATCAGTATTATTATTAATTATTATTATCATTTTACGTGCTTTCATTGCATTCTTTTGTGGCTATACTGTATGGGACACATGTTTACATGGGGCTTTCACATCTGTACTACACTGACACCTCATATTTGGACCTGATGCACTACCCTGGTTAACAAATATATATTATTCACTACCTGTTTCTAGGAAAATATACTTTTAGTGCTGTTTTCACAAATAAAACTCCATGGCCTGCACTGGGGCTCCAACCGTGAATGACTGTATGCTAAGCGAAAGCTCTAGCCACTACTCTATTTCACTTGGACTATTTTGGCTGTCTAGTTCTATTTAGCACCTTCGAATGTTTAAGCTATGTTATGCACAGCTGTGCGATGTGCATACCTGCTCAGCTATGCTTAAACCTTATTGGGAAGGAAAAAAAAAGAACATGTAACATTACTCATAAACTTAGAAACCTGCCAGAATAATTCAATTTGTGTTTGTAGACATTTTTTGAGGGATATAAGTTATACAACTTAAATGTATGTCACTATTAGTAACTTCAATCCTTAGATCATCACAATGAATTCCCAGACGGGAGGAAATTTTATGAGGGAAAGTCCAAAAATATAAGGGAAAATTCTGGACATTCTGCGAACAGTTGAGAACTAGGTTGTGGGGGGCTGTGCTTCTATATTTTGTCTGCAGACACTATTATCTTGTAATAACAGTGCCCATGGACTTTGTTACTTGATTTAGAATTGCCGTACGGATTGTGTCCATATAGAGAGTACAGCAGCACACCTTCATTAATATGTAAGGTGCACTGCTGTTCTACATGGCCACAATCCTATTTCTGCATGGAGTTTAATGAATCCTGGGGACTATATTCCAAAATAATTTATTGTAATAGTAACTCTATTGGGGTCATACTATTTGGCCAATAACTCATCATTTACTTTGTAGAACATTAGTTTTTTAACTCCATGAAGCAAAGTAAGTTGGAAATATAGACTGAAACCATATGAACAAATAGTCACAACTACATAAAATGCACAGATAAACATACATATAAACACACACACATTTTTTATATATATATATATATATATATATATATATATATATATATATATATATATATATGTATAGAGTAGTCAAGAACTTCCTTTTGCCCTACATTGATATATACACCCAATGAATTACAACTATGTATGTGAGTATATATATATATATTTGTCAAACACCCATTCAAATGGACAGCATGCTGACATTTGTGTGGTCAACACCATTTGGTCAACAGTTTTGAGATACTGACAATCCCCAGGTAGTGGAATATTCCCTTTTCTTGGGGAATGTGTGAACTTGGAGTTAGTATATATAATTTGCATGGGGGCTTACCCTTTGCAAAAACACTTCCTGTTGGTTTAGTCTGCTCCAGGGTAATCCACAGAACATGTGCAGAATTTATGATGTTGATCAATTGGGTGTCAGTGGACTGTTCATTCGATCAAGTGCCCTACACCCTATATATCTGTGCGTGTGTGTGTGCATAGGCACACACTCACACACGCACACACCACATGTACACAATTTATGTGGGAGCACTGTTCCATGGATCCTTTATCAGTATGGTTAGAGAGTTACAAGCTATTACATTACAGACAGTAGATGAACATATGCTATATTACAATATAAAAGAGTACTACAGTACATATAGAATTATATTCAAATTCTAGGAGAATATTCATCATGCTATAGGAATAAAAACACTTTCTACTAAAAGAGCTATGACATTTATATACAGAATATATATATATATATATATATATATATATACACACACACACACAAACACACACACATATATAAAATTGTATAACATTTTAGAGTATGCTGCCAAGTACTTCTTTGTACATTATGTTGGCATTATATATGACAAAACATAAATGTTAAGAGTATGTAAGCAGCTTATATGAACAGGTATAATGAAATTACAAAACTGCAGATGGAACACCAAAGCATTTTAGTGAGTAAACATAATAAGATCGAAGAATAAAGCTACAACAGTAAAGTATTTAATGCAGTAAGGTTTATGGGAATGTGCAAAGGTTATATATACATGTTAAAATACGTATAATCAGGAGTAATGTTGGAATAGTCTTTGTATAAAATATGCCATTTTATGTTATTCCTAAACAGGGAGGAGATTAGTTACAGTCTTGTAAAATTTCTTGTGCATGAATCCCTCAGTTTCCTTGTAAGTGTACTACAGCTCTACCTTTCGCATTGCTCTGTATCAGTATTTATTTAATACTACCTGTCCTGCTGAGCAATTAAAATGCCCAAAAAGGTTAAAAGACCATAATAAGGACCTAGCTCCATATGTTGAGAATTACCATTGTTTGAGTCTACTGCAATAGATACCACGCAAACAAGAAATGTAATTCAAATGACATATACATTTTGTTTAGAATGTATTCATAATCTCTACAGATTAATTCAATTCAGTGATTCATTAATCTTCCCTGTTTATCATACTGTGAGCTAATAACACTGGAGTCAAATGACACAGTAAAAACACTTCCTTGGAAGAAGCACATTGAATAACTGAATTAAAAGTTTACTTTCATTAATTTTGCAAATATGTGTTCCTTACTTACACCTATTAAGAAACACAGATCAATACTAACAGTTCATTGCTTCCAATGAACTGCTAACTACTGAAACATGAGTGCCTGAAGAAAATACAAAATGAACTATTTTTCATTCATTCATTGGTGATATACACTGTATATATATGTATATTTTTCATTTGTTCATTGGTGATATACACTGTATATATGTATTATATGAAGCAGTTCCAGTTTAATGCTGGTGACAGTTCAAAACACTTTTTGTACCTTACTGCAAGCATGTGTTGAATTTAAATTATTCCTCAGAGAATTACTCAACTTTTCAAGGAAAGCAATGTATTGCCAAAATCTATAGAACAACCAGTGTGAAAATGATATCATAACACATTTATTTTGAACATTATGCTAACGTGTCAGTATAGAATAACAATCATCTCAATGTAGGAGTTGCATATGTTTGGAGTTACTCACAACCATCTTGTCAGATTAGATTAAGTTTTAGGTAAGCCATGAGGAATTTCAATATAACACACACCCATGCAGCAACTATTATCAATTTATACTATTTTAATCAATCCAGCAATTAAATCTTTGCTGGATAAACCTAGCACTGGGACTAATTCGCATAACCCAACACCCTTGTTCTTATTGAAAAAGTAATGACTTTCAAACCTAAGTTCTGATAGCATCTTAGTATACAAAAAAGAAACAGCTGTAATCCTTTTCTCACTAGGTGGAAACAGACGACTTCAGCAGTATATTAAGTACTTTATTGCATTCTAATGCAGTGTTACATACATGTAAACTAAACACAGCAGTTACTAATAATAGCATTTAATTCCTCACTTCCCCTCAGTTCTCTGACCCAACACTGAATCCTGTAAGACTATATGAATCAATAACAAATCCTGAACAGAATTTCTAAATGAAATTCATTTACCATCTTTTCAGTTCCAAACAAAACTTTTTTTTTCTGTATGGGGGGGGGGGGGTCACCAGAACTCATACTTTACTTGTGCTTGCTTGGGTAAAATACAACACTCATATAAAAACATATATATGTTTTTGAAATTATAAGTGCAAAGTAATCTAAGCAACAAATAATAAATTAATTACAAAGTTAAGGTGTAAGTATAATGTGATATATGCTTTAGTGAATAAATCTAGCAATCGTATGTATATCACATAATAACCTATACCTTAACCATATATTTATTCAATAATACAACACATCCAGTAACAAATGGACGGGTTGCTGGAAGTTAACTCAAATTTAATACTCACTTTTGTCAGCAGGTCCGAGTACTAACTTAACTGCATTGATGGATGCATTACAAAATCTTACCAATCAACCAGACACCTTTTATTTATAATCATACTTTTAATTTTGGTCTTTTATTTATGTTTTGGAGAGGAGGGGCTTAGAAGGTTACACTGGCAAAATATGAATTTTATTCTGGAAAAAAGAAAAGCTCTCATGCTTGGTTTCCTGATTAATTTCATTTAAACTCATCTAAATTTATTAAGAAAGCATATCGAGACAATCACTGCACAACATATTGGGGAGCATGGCATGTTTTTTGAAAGCTGTAGACCATGGCCAGCCTTAGGTGAACTGGCTCCATGACACATACCCCTCTCTGCTGCCCACTGTCCCCCTGCACACATCAACCAGTGGCCCAGTCACCCCAATCTTAGGTTACCTATACCGTCCAGATTACTTTTTTCTTCCTTTTCTCTCAGTTTCTATCTGCATTTTTTTCATTCATTCAACAAATTTAAGAAGTTAAAACTGCTTTCTGATAACTGTGGGGGGAAATAATTGCACTAAGCTGGGGACCCGCAGAAGGCACTGGGGGGGGGGGGTCTAGATTTTCTGAAGTGCATTTTACACTTTGTATTAAACAATCTTTACATCCAGTGATGGTTTGAAAATAAATTATGATTAAGGAAAGAAATTCAGTCTTGCTCTTCAACTTTATTTTTTTTCCAAATCCTTTCAACACACCCTAACTGATCAAGACTACATAGTAATAAATGAAGTGGAATGCACGCCTTTAGCCTCAGGAGTTCTAGCTGCTCACAGGTGCATTTTACAGTTTTTTTAAATAAGCTTGTCATCCAACAATGGCAAGAATGAAAATCGTGATTAAGGAAAGAAATGCATTTTTACTCTTCAGCTTTTTTTTTCTGTATCCTTTCAACATACCCTTACTGAACACTCCTTTGTACTAACTAAATTTAGGTAGGGGGCTAGGGGCCAATACATGCCCACAAGCCATGGGTTTCTAGATGATACTTTGGGGTGCATTTTACACCCTCCAACTTTTTGATTTAGAGATGGCCTGAACAAAAATCATGCAAAAGGAAAGTTAATCTTACATTTTTATTTAAGGGAAGAAATTAGTTATGCCCAAGGCTTAATATGCAAAGTTGACCAAATAGCAGTTCACAACAAAATGAGAAGACAGATGCTTATCGGAATACATAAATCATACCTAGGAACAGTACCTGCCTCCCTGTCCCACCCAAAAAAGGCAGTCACATTCTCTGCATCACCCCCAGGTGTTCAATAGGGATGGAATTAAGAACTATTGGCTACAGTCATGTATTTTAAGATGCTGCTGTCATATAAAAATAGCCACCTTCTACATACCCCTCTGATATCAAAGACAAAACTGAAAAATAAAACATAAAATATTTGCTGTCAGACATACGCAAACAGCATGCTTCTTTATATCCTTCCCCAAAATAGCCACTTGCATATGCATCTGATGTAATGTTTGCGAGGGAAGTGAAAAAATAATGATTACAGTAATGTTTCCAAAGTGGTAATTTTAGTCAGTACACTGTTGCTATACTAGCCTTCTAGGCACTCCTCTGAAGACTGTGGGGAAATTTAAAGAAATAATGACCAAACTGTACTCAGCCCAACACAAGATCTAGTCATCTCTGATGTTTGGAAGGAAAGTTAAAGAAATAATGACATCACACACAGCTCCCCCATGCAAGTTACAGTGACCTTCTGTGTACATATCTGAGAAGGGTTGGTTTTGGACTAGATGTGTGTTCAAAGCAGAAGTGACTACTAAAGCCCATGTCAAAATCCACTTGTATAGTCTTGGCACGTGGGGGCTACCAGCACTCACAGAATTCTGCATGTTTGGAAATTTGATATATTTTATCCTTTATTTTCTGAGAGAAGTCTATTTACACTGAGTTAGTAACAAGAGGGTCAGTTACTTTTTAGCCATACAACCCCCCCCCCAACAAACAGTTATAGCCCCTTCTATGTGCAATTTAGACAAGGGATTGTGAAAATGAGGATGGCTGTAATGTATTTCACCTATGTTCCAAACAAACAGTGGTCATACACTGAAATAATCCAAGCTATTTCAGAAAAATCATATTAGTCCTGCAAAACCAGAATAATTATTTTCCTCTACTGACATCCCCAATAATTATACCTACTTTGTCTGTGCATATCAGGTGTCCAGTTAAGTAGTCCATTTTACTTTTTACAGATTCACACTAGTCCTGCAAAGTCGGGTAATGACTGTTTAAACTGGGTAAATGACAAGAGGATCAAGTTACTTTCATCCAGACAACCCAGTTTTATACTTCTTATACATGTTGATACACAAAACCTGTTGCTCTAGTAACTTTTTCAAGTGAATTAGAGTAATATTTTAAAATGTCCCCTCATTAGTTTTGGCTTTGTCCACAACTGCTGAGCAAAGAATTTGAGAGGTATGCACCTGAATCAATGATGATACAGTTCACTACTGAACATCCCTAAAGCACATAACAGGTTTGCTTGCTTCACTGACTTACCAGACTACTACTGTCATCACAATGCACACCATTCCTCTCAAATGAGTGGAATTTTGTAAAATGTCCTTGATTTTTACTCATATTTTTGACTTGTCCCTCATAAAAATTGATTTCCTTGTAAATTACCAAATAGTAAAGCCATACATTAGAGACTCAATTTCTTATTGTTGGGAGAAAAAAACAACAACAAAAAGAAAAAAAAACGTGGATGCAAAATCTTCTCTCTCCACAATAAACCAAATAATTTGGGAGGTATACATTGTGTGATATGTGCCTATATTTTAATGTTGCAAACTCTCTGTTCCATGACCTTGCAACATTCAGGTCTCATGTGACATTCCATGAATTGTCAAGTCCACTGGAACACCCCCCCCCCCCGAGATGCCCATTGTACAGTGGGTGCATTTTCTCTTAGAAGGGGTGCTTTATTTATGTCTTTTATTGCAAAGAAATATTGTATTTTATTGCTCTAAAAATAAATATAGAAACAGTGCTCCTAGAAGACCAGCACCCTAGGTGACTACATAGCTGACCTATGAGTAAACCTAGCCCTGTAGTAAACCATTCCAAATAAATTTCACAGCCACAGCAAGTAGCAAAATATCTGAAACCAGATCAAAATTACATGGCTGTATCAAGAATAATTGAAAATTTTAAACCTATATGACCTTTATTTTTGCTCATTATCTGAAAGCACAGAACAGGCTTTACCTGTCAACATTCTTAGGAACAAATGTAGGTACACCACTGTTGGCTGGTTTCAGTCCTATTAGGTAGAAAGCAATGACTTACAGTAGGGAAGTCCTTCTCATCCCTGAGATTACTAACATGGAATGTTTCCAGATGTGTTATTATTGCCAGTGCTTATTTCAGCATACATGCTTTCCTTGGAAGATGACACAAGCAACTCTGCTGGGGTTCCCTGTTCAGTAGATGATATCTACCTATATTTGTTAACTATGTCATTACACAAAAGACTATAAAATAGAAGAATAGTTGCTTGCCTGAAGTCAGTGTAAGGTTATGATTTAATAACTGCTGATTTATTCTTGAAGGATGGACATGCAACTGACTTATTTCAGTCTCAAATTTGACATGTCTGCTTTTAATGTAAAGTCTGATTTATCTTCTGGGAGCTGAAAAACAGTGGTAAAGCAAAGTATATTCATACTCTTCACTCACAGTTATTTCAAAATGGCCTTTGACATCTGCAGTATTTATGCAGAGTAAGTATATCTGCATTTAATTGCATTTTCTGTTGGAAAGCAGGTGAGATAAGACTAACTGAGACAGAGTATGCTTTAACAGACACATCCTAACTTCTGCTAGGTGGTTGCTATGGCATCACAATATGATCTTTAAATTACTACGTGACTAACAAATATGGCTTTCTCTTGAAATGTTGCAGTACTGTAAAACATTATTTTGTACACGATGCTCAGTTTTAGGCAGCTGTTGTGCTCTTTAGTCTTTCAAACAAACAGATGCATACAGACAGACACAGATATGCACACAGAGACACATACAGATGCACACACACACACACAAGCACACAACACACACAGATACATACAGATTCACAGAGACACATACACAGCTCTCTAATGTCAAACAACTTTCTGTTCTTCCTTCTCATCCTCCTATTCCTACTTCTCATGCCTTGTCACCATGTAACTTCTTCGTACAAATGTGTCATTTCACAATGAATATCACAAGTAGCATAAAAAATTAAATTCTTGCTCAAATGACACCTCAGTATATCAATAATTGCCATTTAGCCATTTGCAGTCACATTACAACAACAAATGTAAGGATTTCAGCAGCTTCTGTTTTATCATCATGGAGCAGTGATCTCACCTAAAGTCTGCTCTGAGTCTATTCTCCTTGTAAAGGACATCTGAAAGATTTATAGCGGAGATTCTGGTTCATGACTAGAGCCACAATGAACTACTGCAAGTCAGTGACATTTCTCTCTTGCCATAATTTCCAGTGATCACCAAAACTTCCCCACACTTGGGATGTGGGTGGTTTGATAACTAATCAAGATTTTCAGACCCTGATGAGGTTACTTCAAGTGACCTCCTCCTTTACAATGTAGCCCACTATAGTGTTCCCTCTATATACCCACTAAAATTAGCAGAATTCCTCTGTTATTGAAATCAAAAGGGAACCTCAAGCCATGAATCAACTATTTCAAGACTGTAGTGTCATCCTTTGGGGGTGTAAAAGTAATGTTAAAATGCCATCTTCAGGGTCAACTCAGATATGGTCCAATATGATTATGATGTCATAACTAAAGACTTCATGGCTGATGATGTAAGTTTTCACAGCAATTCTAACATTGCTCTTGCTCTATCTTTATCAAGCTATAAAGAAAAACAGGCAACTCCTTGAACAGTGAATTCAGATGTTTATCACATTTAAATAGTACCTAATGTATAATTCTCTGGAGAAACTTGTTTATTAAAAGCACTTAAATCAGTTGTGATAAAGTCCATTTATGATTACCTGATAACAAACCAATATGTACTATGGTTACTAAAATATTAAAATCTTTTTTTTAATTATTACCAAGCCAATTAACTAATATTAGTTTCCTATTAACAAACACAATTCTTTATGGGCAGTGCCAGATTACTAAATAACAAATTTGTTGACCTATGTCATGTTTTTATAGACATCTGTGTTAACTTCATTTTGGTTATTGAAACTCATTTTTTCTATAACTGCCTTCATCTGTTAATCCCAGAGTTTAAGAGCTTCTGGAATTTTAAGAACAACACAACAGAGGTGGCATCTCTTTATATATCAATTGAGATTTCAACTCTTTGGCCATATTTAACAGTAATACTACTGAAATTATCATCATCAGTGCCAGTCCTGCATTTCTGTAGAAAATATTCAAGTGCCTTGGAGTGTGACAATTTTGTTATTCAATTAATTTTGTATATAAATAGATCATATTCCACAACTGCAAGAGATTTTGATTCTCCTTTGTATTAATTGAGATTCATACAAATCCAATAGTCTGCATAATAAAGGTATCTGCACATCTGTTTCAAGATGGGTGCTCCCGAAATGGTTAATTTTGAATGTAGAGTGATAACATGTAAACATTGTACTTATGCAGCCCAGTGTCAGTATTAGTAATATCAGTCCTTGTCCACCACTTGCTATATCAGATGATATAAATGTTTCCTGGAGTGTTATCAATTACAATATTAAGAAACTGGCTAGCACATCTAAAGTGAAAAAAGTTTCCAGGTAACTGTGCCCATAGCCGAGCTGTTACATGAATGGGACTGGTTAAGGGAGAGGTAAACTCAATGTGCATGAAGGATGGGAATGTTTTTATGGCAAAACTAATAAAGTTATATTTAGCTTTGTCCCCAAAGTACAGGTATTAAAACCCATACAATTCAAACCATATGTTGGCAGTGTAAGACTCTCAAAAAACATGTGTGACAAAAGGAAAGATTACTGACATATCTACCAGCAAGTCTGGATACCATTTAATGAAGAACAGTGTAGAAAAATAAATTCTTCTTTGAGGTCCATAAAAAGGAATTTCAGGGCAATTTATGAAATCATGTTATTTTCCTATACTACTGACATCATAAAAACCTTCAATAAACATACAAGGTGTGAGCCCTATGAAACCTTAGATAACTAGAGCTTAAGTGACAGAGACCAAATGGTTACTGATCACAGCCCTTTGATTAAACTCTTTGTGAAAGTTCATTCTGTCATTGGGTTTTCACCTACTTACCATATCAAGATTTCTGACACCAACTACTTATTTGAACACCATAAGATAACAGAAAAGTGGATTAGACAAGTCATTATATAAAATAAAGATTGAGTCTGATTCAGGTCTTGATGGAATGAATGGATATTTCTTGTGTCAGATTAAAGTTTCCATCTCTGAATATCTGCCATATTTGTAAAATCTAAATTCTTCTACTGTTTATGTACCCAAGTCCTGGAAAATAGCTTAAGGCATCTAAACTTACAAGAATGATGATACACGAGTACCTACTAACTGTTGATCAAGAAGTCTTACAAGTATTCTGGGAAAATGCTGCAAAATAATTTTATTAATGCTAATTTCAACAAATAGACTAATGGAGTTTGATATCAACATAATTTATTACAGACAATATATAGGTGACAAACTTAGCATTTACATATTTCAAGGGCCAGTATTGTGTGCTACTCTTGATTTGGAATTTGCCACTCATAGTTATGTAATAACAGGAAATAATCTTAGTCTTGAAGTAGGAAAATATAATCGTTGGTCAGAAAGAAAGCCTTCCATATAAAACATGTCATGACTTGGAGCAAATTAGCATTAAGAACAATTACTAGCTTACCCTTATAGTATTAGTTAGAGATTTTCTGGGGAACAATTTTTATAAAACAATGTTTGTGGGATACAGATTCCTCAGTAATTTCCTTTGAGAGTTTCAGTATAGTATACCTACTGTATCACTATAAATAATACTGCCCCATCATGGAGAACTGTAGCACATCACATTATATTTTGTATGATAAGGAGTGCCGTTTTACTATTACCCTTAACAGCCTTTTAGTTAACTACTTATTTATCATGACAGCTTATCTGAGATGTTTGTCTAAAACATTTGCATGTTAAAATTCCTATTCAGATGCTCTACCACTCTTGATTTTCTGTTAACCTTTCCTCTCCTCTCTTCCTGCAATGGCTTAATTAATTTCTTAGTCATAACCATTGCTTTTCACTTGAGAGTAACAGCAATGCCCTTGGTATGTGTCACACATGTGTCTACTCCTGCTTGTTGGAAGTAAACTGAAAGAAAACTTTTGAAAGGAAACCAGCATGCAAGTTAGACACTTCAGTACAAAACTCTCTGCATTTTTCTGTATAAGGGGTACAAAATTTCATCCCCATCTCACTCTTTGCAGGGGGTGCTGCTGTCTGTCCCTTTTTACTTTCATATTACTAGCTTCTATTCACTACACTGCTGAAGAAAGGCAATTCAACTAGAAAAAGTAGTTAACTCATCTCAGCTGTGTGATCTTACTCAAGTCTGACTTTGCGGACAGATATGAATACTCATACATGGTAGTTAAGTGGCTCTTGAGAAGATAAAACACAGTGTTAGAGAATAAAGGTCATTAATAGATCATAAGCCTGAACTATTCTGCTAAACTGACACACAAATTATCAACTGCTGGTCTGGCAGTTAATGCAGAAAATCAAAGCTCTGAGCTGTTAATGAACTGCTTCCTGTAGTCAGTGATATGGGGTTTGTTTCTTTTTACCTCCATTTGCATACTGTACAACTCAGAATAGGTTCATAGGTTCATAGGTAGATACTAGGCTATCTGCCCTAGGGCATTTATAAGCCTACACGGAGTGTATTTGGCTTCCGCCTCCCTATTAGATTAGCCTACTGTGCCTCTGTAAAGTAGGTCAAAGAAGATACCCTTTTCAGATTAGTTTACTGTGCCTCTGTCTAGCAGGGACACAGGAGAGATCCCAGGGGTGAATTTGCGATTTCCCATCCACGTGTCCAAATTTCGCTTAAAGAGGGTCAGCGAGGGGCTATGTCTAACATGAATTGGGATTCTATTCCAGAGTGAGGGGAGCCTCTGGGAAATGAATCTGTCCCTCCAGCATGTCCTATTTATTTTTGTGCTGAGGTTTAGGTCCCTGGAGCGTGTAGCTCTAAGGGACATGGATTTTTTGAGGTGGAGCATGTCCATTAATTCTGGGTTTGACATGGCTTTGTACATCAGGCATAGATCGCCTCTGAGTAGGCGGTAAGCAACTGAGTAGAGCTGGAGTTTCTTTAGTCGAGCTGCATAGGACATCTGTTTGTAGCCCATGATCCTCTTGGTGAGGTACTTTTGGGGTCTCTCCAGTTGCTGTTGGGTAAGGTACATCCCAAAAGGGGCATTGTATTCAATTATGGGCCTGATGAGTGACGAGTAGAGGGGCACAATGACCTCTCTTGATCTAGATGCGAACCCTTTCGTGATAAGGTGGGCTATATAGAAGGTCTTTCTAACCACTTTGGCAACATGATTATCAAAGGAGAGATTACTATCTACGTTGGTCCCCAAATCTCTAATTACTTCTTCCGTATTTAATGGATTACCACCTATGTGGTAATTTGTGGGCACCTTGTTTTTCCCAAAGGGGATGACTATGCACTTTTTAGCATTTAGCTTGAGGCCGTGACTCTGGCACCAAGCATCCATCTCTGTGAGACCCTTTTGGAGGATGCTTGTGTCAGCTGGAGATTTGATTATGGCCCCCAGTTTACAGTCATCTACGAACTTTGTCAGCCATAATCCCCCCGTGTTAGCCTGAACCTCAGAGAAGTATATACCGAACAAGAGAGGTCCCAGAACTGAGCCCTGTGGGACGCCACTTGTAACTGGTTTGGATTCGGACATGGCACCTGCGATTCTGACCATGTGGGTTCTATCTCTGAGCCAGTTTGCAACCCATCTTGTGATATAGGGGTTGATATTTAAGCTGGTAAGCTTATTTATGATGCCCGAGTGGGGTATTGTGTCGAAGGCTTTGCGAGGTCCAGGTAGGCTGTGTGGACTACCTTGCCCTCATCTATGGCTTTGGTAACTGTTTCAAAGAAATCAACTAGGTTTAAGAGGCAAGATCTGCCCTTAACAAAGCCGAATTGGGTAGGGTCCAGTGTCTGGAGGCTCCCAATGTCTTTGTTTATGAGTTCCATGATAATACGCTCCATAGCTTTACAGACCAGACTAGTCAGGCTTATGGGGCGATAGTTTCCGGGGTCCGTTGTGGCACCACGTTTGTGGAGTGGGACCACTGTAGCTGTACGCCATTCTTTGGGTACATATCCTGTAGTAAGGCTAAGTTTGAACAGTGACAATATGAGGGTTCAGTTCTTCTTGGAGCTCGTGTAAGACACAGCCTGGGACACTGTCCGGTCCCATAGATGCTGTGTTTTTTGCTTTGGAGAGGGCAGCTTTCACCTGTGCATCTGTGATATCAGGGAGGTTACATTCAGTTGGGATAGGCATTTGTTCCTTTGGGGGGGAAGGGGGGGAGATGTTTGCGCTGAATCTGTCTGCCAGGATGTTGGCTATGTCTGTAGGTTCGGTATATTTTGTACCGTTATGCAACAATTCGGGCATATCTGGGAGTTTCTGCCCATGTTTCTGACATAACTAAAGAAGGCCTTGTGATTATCTTTAGTGTCTAGGGCAATTTTTCTTTCGAAACTGGCCTTTGATGATTTTATGAGGGATTGAAGTTTCTTGCTAATACTGATCAGAGATGCCTTCCCTTTTTGGGATTTTGCTCTGTCATGTAGTAGCTTCCTCCTTCTGTTGTATAGCTTATTTATGGCCGGGGTCCACCAGACCAGTCTAATAAGTTATTTAAACCAGCAGTGCTCTCGGATTACCCCCTGAAAATGGACACTTGGGTCTAGTGAGCTAACTTAATTAACAAATGTATGAAAACAATTAAAACAATATTCTAAAAAATGACTCTCTGCAAAAATTATTTTCCACATGGGTCATAAAATGAGCTTCCAACTACCAAAAGGAGTCATTCAAAAGCACCCACATTAGTCCCAGTGCCTCACACCATGGTTTACTCTCTCACATTAGTCCCACTGCTTCACACAATGATTTACTTTCTTACATTAGTCCAAGTGACTCACACCATGATTTACTCTCTCACATTAGTCCCAGTACCTCACACCATGATTTAATCCATCATCTACTGTATCATTCCACAGTTTTAAATGTGCATTAACTCTCATCCACAATCACAGACCTATCATCAAAGCAGTGGATGTTATATTCAGTTTCCAGGCCTACTGCCTTTGAAGCATATATCTTACTAGTATGCCATGTATGAATCTTGGTGAATGATGCCATCTCTCCTGTTGGTTCACAATAACAGTCCTATGCTCTCTTCAGTACTGCTTTAGGTTCTTACCTTGATTCTGAAAATAGGTGGTAAATCATGATGCAGATGGAAGAATGAAACAACATACAAAGCTTGAGCTGAAAACATTTTAAAGGAGAACAGCACCCACAAACTCAAAAAAATGTTTATTGCATCATGGTTTGGTGTTTCCTACATTTCAACACCACTCGAACTATTTACAGGTTCATAAATATTTTATATGTAATTTCTGAGTCTGACCACATGGGATCTAGCATCTTGAAGTAATCCTGATTGTTGAGTCTGCCTCTAGATATCCCGCAATGCAGTGCTTGTCTGCATAAAATTATATCACGCAGGCCTCTCTCTTCCTAAAGCTCCTGTCACTTCACTGATTTTACATGCATACACTGCTGTCTTTCAGTCAGTTAATTTTAAGTAACATTTCATGCCGTTCAATGACTACTTAAATCACAAACAGTGCAAATGCTACAGAACAGACTTTCTAAGTCCTTTTTACTGCTGCATCTTTTTAGAATGGCTAAACTGCAGTCTTTTGTACGACTTTGACTCATCTTCCATTCACTTCACACCTAACTTCCCTAGCTGTCAAAGTGCTAAGTGTAATTTGAGATGTTACCTGCTGTGATTGACAGCTCACAGCAGCAGACTTGACTCATGTACTATTTCCTTGTTCTAGCCTTTACTTTCTTTATGGGGAGGGGAAGAACTAGGGAGCTGCGACATCACAGCATGGGTAAGTTTTTAGGATGGTGATGCTGACGTCAGTTTGGGAAAGGAATTGGCCAGAAAAATAACTGCATTCATTGGCCTTGATAACATCAATGAATCGGAGACTGCAGCAAGCTTTTCCAGGGAGGGATAAAAGTTTTTTGAAAGTTAAACCACCACAGTACAGTAAGGTACTATTCTAGTGGAGAGAAACAGTACATTTAAAATATTTTAAATGTTGTATTGTTGTTTATTCATTGCAGGGGTTGTAAACAGAGAGAAAAAGGATGAGAAGTTGAGCATTTAATAATAAAATCCCATTCAACAACCCGTTGATCAAAAAATCAGTTACTTACACATATCAGCAGCAAAATCGTCTTTATCAAAATACTGTGGGACCTTATACTCATTATAGTAGCAGCTCAACTTGGTCAAAGCATCTAAGAATCAAGTTATCAATCAATCAGTCAATGAGGCATGGGTCAGCAAACTCGAGTCATAATGCAAGGAAGATCAGTTAATGAAACTATCAGTTACCGAGACACTGATTATCAGACTCAAATTCTGAGGCAAAAAGGTAATGTTATAAAGCTATCAATTTCTCAGGCACTGGTTATAAAACTCGAGTCCTGAGGCAACAAAATGGGTAAGGTCAGCAAACTTAACAACTATCCTAACTTACATGAGTAGAGTAAACAAGAGCGGGCATACAAAGAAAGTTAAACTGACTATTTAAAAATAACATTGGCAAGTTGTTTTAAGGTTAGGAGTGAGACAACTCTAACCAGTTGATTTGCTTAAATGGCAAGCAGTAGTGAGATTTGTGCAATAGACTGGCAGCAAATCTGGCTAATTTATTTTTGTACTGCTTCTTTAGTGTGGTAGTCAAACTTCATGTTTTCATTAATAATGACATCATGGAGCCTGGTATGGGTTATAAGTTCTATTTTAGAGTCATTAGTAGAAGTTAGAGTGAAGTGAGGTTTTTGTTGTGAATGTTTTTCTTTTTTGTTTTTTTTTTACTTTAGGAGTAATAGGAGTAATTGTGACTTAATTAGCCAGGGCTCTATGGGGAAGAGGGAATCCAGTGACAATTGTTGAAGTTTATGGAAGCTTTTAGCAATGTAAATGATTGTTGAGTCATCTGCATACAGGATGATTATGGGATGTTTACTTGTGTGGAGATTATTAATATATTGAATGATAAATGTCCAAGAATCATGCCCAGTGGAATGCATACAAAAGTGAAGAGAAAGGATAAGAAATCCTGTTGTCATTTTACTGACTTCTGACTGTCAAAGATATAGCTGGTAAACCAGGAAACAGATGTACTGCCTAAGCTAAGACAGAGCAGTTTACTAAGTAGAATTTCATGTATCGATAGGCTTTGAAAAATCAAAGAATGTTGCTGATACTATGTCACCTTCATTTATGTTTTGATTATTGGTGATGACAAAGCTGATGAGGGCTATATCAGTTCTTATCAATTACTACTGCTTATGAATTCTTCTTCTTCCACTGTTGCCCATGTAAAAAGATATCCCAAAGGTCCATTGTATGATAAACAATATCAGCATCTTATTGATTCCTTTCCACCTTGGAAAAATAACACCAGCCTTCTTTTTAATGTAAGAGTACAGCTACATCAACCTTACTACTATCAAGCCCTCGTCACTAAAAAACAGCACTATCCCCATCACCATCTCTTAGCTGACTGCATGCAGCTTCTTGTACAAACTAAATGATTCCCTGAATTAAGTTACCATTAACAAAAGATGATCCAGTCTTGAATAAAAGTCTAATTTATACCTGCATCCAAATCCATCAATACCCTTTTAACCATGATGTTGCACATGACCCAGTAAACTGGGCAATTTGTAAATTATGCAATTTACATTGTTTCCTCATTAAAATTCTACTTAGCATCTCCAATACTTCCCCTAAATTACATTTTTTAATCAAAAGATCATGTGTACTCAGTCCACCTGAACAACATTTATTTTATCAGTCACTCCATCTCACTCTTCAGTATTGTGCAAGTTTTGACTTTGTATGGAATGGTTTAGCCAGCTATTAGCATCTTTTCAATGGAGGAAATATAATATGACTATCTCTAAAGCAGTGTTTACCAAAACCAATCGATCAAGCAATAAATGTTTCAAAATAAGAGCATGGCCACAGGAAAATAAAGCAAACTAAAATATTTATACAGTGATCCAAGTCACACCTTCATAAAACACATTTTAAAATATAACATAATTTTATTACCTATGGCAGTGACTCCGCAGTGTTCCACCCTGTTGTTAACATTGAAGACCTGGTCATGGACCAGTAGCTTTTTTCTTGCCTTTGGCTCATCCACCTATATATGATTTTTAGTTGATATCACATGTTACTGGACAATCTTCAAAATATCCAACATTCCCGTGCAGAGCCAGGAGAATGAACTGCACCACTAAGCCACCGCAGTTCCAAAAGTAAAGGATGTAATCCACAAAACCATCCAATGATTCAATAACACCATAACAGCAATTTATTAGCAGTTAAATACAAGGTACTAAGTGCTTTTGTCCTCTTAAAATGATAGAACTTCTTCAGAGTACCAAACCATTGCAAAGTTTCCACTTAAAAGTAAAACACCCACAAAAAATACATTGTTACCAATGGACTATGTGTTTTAAAGGTATATCACAATAAATAGGAAACAAAACTGAATTAAATTGTGCAAAACATATTAAAAACATCGATGACTATGGTAATAGAAAGTAACAAAGTATAAAAGTTGATTAATATAAACATTGCAACAAAAACATTTAATCATCCCACATATTTTTAAAAATGTAGGTATATAAGGCTTTAAGCTTCAAAAAGCATAAAAGGGAAATCTCTTCATTCAATACGTAATTAGCAGTCAAGAACATCGATAATGAAAAACATGAATGAATGCCCCTGATTACCATTAATGTGTTTCCATAAACTGTTTCTGATATTATTTTCCTAATGTCCCTTAAATGTTCATAAACTCTCTCTTTTAAGTGTCCCTTCAGTTTTACCTACATAGAAACAAGGGCATTGAGAACACGGAGAAATATAAACAACTTTTTCAGTTTCACAGTTACACTTCCTAGGGTAAAACATTCTCCAATATCCCTTTACTATGATATATTTCCCCTAAATAATAAATAAGCAATAATTAAAACTGACACTTCACCATCAGATAGATTCCCTTTCTACCATTAATAGAAGGTTTTACCCTTTCTAGAAAGTTTTTTATGTTATAATCTTTTCTAAAGGTCACTAATGGCCGATCACCTAGTTTTTCCATGTCCAAATCATCTATTCTCAGAATTTTCAGTTGTTCGTTAGCATATCTTGGATAATTCTAACTTCATTATTATAGGTAAGAACACATCTTTTGTTGAACCTGGTATCCACCCAATATTACTCAGTATACCACCCTCATAGCTACCTAAAAGGGGTTTATAAAAATTCGACATTTTATGTCTAACTCCGCAAAAAAAATTTTCTAAAAATTCTGGGGGATAACCTCTTAATAGCATATCCTTAGGATACAGCCTTCAGAAAGACCTGAAGGAATTTTTTCTTAACCCATTAGGCACAATACCTGATTTCACACATTCCTGGAAATAACAGTTTTCAAGTTGCAACTTATGATATTTTGTAAGTTTACTTTCAAAATTTTTTAAGTGCTGCATAACAGAAAGTCCATCAGGTTTGTTATTCAGGACTGGGGCCCTGAAATCTATGCTGTTTCTAAACTGTTCATTTAAACAGTTCTCTCCTGGACTGTCGCTAGCATGAACATTAAATATCCCTTGACTCAACAGTCTCTCTGATCCAGCATTGTGAGGAAATAAAGTTATCTCAGATAAGCTTTGCTCTACCGGTAAACCCAATGAACTGCTAGCAATAGTCTCAATATTGTTATTGAAGTAATTACTTCAAATTGTGTCTCATTCCAGTGTCTGGGATCATAGTTGAATACATTAGTGGTAATTAGGGGCATTCATTCAAGTTTTTCATTATCAATGCTATTGACATATATTTCAGGGGTGCCATGGGAACTCAAACTGAGTGGCAAATGAGAGCAAATGCCACTGCTAATTGTGGATTGAATGAAGGGATTTCCCTTCCATGCCTTTTGATGCTTAAAGCCTTATATGCCTAAATTTTTAAAAATATGTGGAATGATTAAATGTTTTTTTTTCATTTTGTTGCAATGTTTATATTAACTTTTTTTATTTTATTGTTACTTTTCATTACCATACTTGTCAATGTTTTTAATGTTTTGCACAATTTATTTCAATTTTGTTTGCTGTATCTTGACAGCAGTGTGATATGATGATTTTTAACATTATTTATTGGTATAAGTACCTACTTATTGTGATATACCTTTAAGACACACAGCCCATTGATAATAATGTATTTTTCATGGGATTTTTGGTTTAAAATGGAAGCTTTGTAATGGTTTGGCACTCTGTTGAAGTTCCACCATTTTATGGGGACGAAAGTGCTTAGTACCTTGTATAGAACTGCTAATAAACTGTTGCTGTGGTGTTACTGAATCATTGGATGGTTTTGTGGATTACATCCTTTACTTTTGGAATCAAATTTAGTGGTGCAGTTCATTCTCTTGGCTCTGCACAGAAGCATTGGTTGGTTTTGTCTTCTGTTTCTTTTGGATTAATCTTCAAACTATATCCAGGGTAAGGAATTTTCCCTTCTGGGAAATTTTATAACTAGTGTTAAGGGCCCTTCTACTGGTATTAAAATGAACCAAGACTTAGGGGAGATCAAGAGATGCACAGAAAAACAATGACCTGGAAACAGCTCAGTGAACAGACTTTGTTACCATATTCATTGTGTTACCTATCCATCTACATTTGCATTGGCTAGTGCTGTGCACTGTTGTTTTATTGGGTCTCTAGTTGAGAACATGGCAATACAGCATACAATGAAGTACTCTCGCGGGGAAGAAATGAAGCCATTAGTGCTTAGTAACTCAAAAATTGGCTAGATCTGTAGAAGCCAGCAATATTTTTGAATTTGGGCTGCATAGATAACTCTAACCACTGCAGTGGCAAATTGGTACCATGCAACAACACAAGAACAGCAACATTATACAATGCAGCCATAATGTACATTATAAAACTCTTACACACAACACAAATCCTTTGTGATTCTCCCATGAATTACACCACCCCAAAGCAATGCAAAAGCAGTGCTTCATAACAAAAGGCCTGCTATAAATCTAAGTTGTTTTGCAACATACAAACAATAAATGAGCAATACGTCTCCCAGTATAAACCAAGCACAGAAATCAATTTGTGTACAATTCTATATTCACATAGACCCATACACATACACAGACATGTACACAGAGACAGACACAACACACACACACACACACACACACACACACACACACACACACACACACACACACACACATAATCACACAGTACTGAACCATATATCAACACAGGGTGAAGGGGGTGGTGCAAAGCTAGCCCAAGAACTAGTAACACCATGTGCTAGATGATAAAACACTAAGTGAGCCTGCCTTTTCTTTTTCATTTTTGTCAAGCTCCCTATGCAGTCATGTCTAGTTATGCCAGTGTAAACATTACTGACCAGCAGGAAACTATTAAATACTTAAGTTGGACCCAGCAGCTATACAAATCTCAATGACTGCGTGTGCTATAGCCCATGACAGAGTTTCCATTAATCACAGCAAGATAGATAGTTTAACTTACCCATTAACTAAATACTACTTTTCAAAGCAAAGCTTAAGAACCTAACTGTTGTTATTAACAAAAAATAGAGTGGTAGTGAATCCCTGAGCTCCAAAATTTCCTTTCATGAGAATATTACTTCCTGACTCCATATACAAACTGGGAAAAAGGGGGTTGATGCCAATACTGATGCTAAATATTTTCTTGTAAGCTATGCAGCCAGAGGTCATGCAGGCAGCTGTCTCTGGCCATTGAAACAGTATCCATACATGCATTCTAATATTAAGGACTTTAAAAAATCATTAGAGGGTAAGCAATTTGCACTGTGAGGCTTATAAGAAGGGCTGATGGGAAGTCAGATGAATACCTACAAGGAGTACTTTTTTTTACACCTTTATACTTGTCCTACCTGGGTAGACCACCTGTTAACACAGATAAGGAATCACGGCACACCATACTTATGCTCCTGAACAAAAGAGACAATGTGAAAATCATGGCTGTAGTCATGGAAAGAAAGGTATTAATGTTGGGTTTGTATTAGTGTAGTACCTCTTAGGCCATTCTGCGCAGATGTGGACATGGTCATAATGAGTAAAATGTGAAAGGGGAGTGCCTTTGTATGTGAAACATGCATGATTGATAGCCATGCAGATGCAGCATGAATATTCATTGTCTATTTGGACTTTACCCTTTTCCTCAATGTAGTGTGATCTCGGAGTTGGTATATTTAATATGCAGAGGGTGTGGGAGGTGCAGCCCCAAACACACAGGGAGTGCAAAAATGAAGGGGGAAAAATAATATTTGCAGTTATAGTGTTATTATTTTTCCCTTTGTTTTTGCCTCCTGTGCCCTCCACACTCCCAATAATTAAATATACCAACTCTGAAATCTCACTACATTGAGGAAAAGGGTAAACTACAAACAGATAATGAATACTCATGCTACCATTGGTATGAATATTACTTAAGTTTATTAAGACATCACCAATTATTGGACGCTGGGCGGGGTTTAGGCGAGACTTGCTACTGAGCATCCTGTGAGGTACTACACTAAAGCCTTACTGTAGGATGGGTGCTCAGTCAGGTTCTTGCAAGACTTTTGAGTGGTGGCAACTGCAAGTAAATACAGGCTTTGTTACAGAGAAGAATTCCTGATACCACAGTGGAATGCAACTCCCTTTTAATTTGTCTGACATCATAATTAAATGGAGACAAAAGCTCCAAAGTTGTTGACACTCCTGATTGCCTATTTCTAAACCACATGCCACAACATCTCAGTTGCCCTACTTTTTTTCCATGAAACATCAGTCTGGCAAATCGTTTCTGGGTGTCTGCTAAGTAATTTGTATGAGCCATTAGATGAACACACTTAAGCAGACATGAACACCACAATATTTTAAAACAATGACCAGGCCTCCAAGCTTGTTACCTCAGCTAATGCTGCCAAAATTCAATGCTAACAACTGTTTTGGTAGGTCCTCTTCAGATAGTCAAACTTTTAAAAGCTCGACTTTCATATGGCCTAGACCATATGCTCAAGCTTTTAAAAGCTCGAACGGTCTGAATGGAGATCTCCATACAGAGCGGAATGGGAAGATTTCCCATTTCCGTAATGTAGTCCAAGCTCGGAGTTGGTATATTTAAGTAGCGAGGGGTGTGGGGGGTGCAGACACATTTATTTTTTTTTTGTTTGTTGTATTTTTTTGTTACATGATCGATGTTTCAAATGTTCGATCATATGGTCTCGCTATATGAAAGTTGATCATTTGAGATTTTGATCATATAAAGTAGACCCATTTTGGTTTGTATCTAGTAAGACGGGAGAAAAATCCTAGCAATTTCTAGGCATCGGATTGCTGTAGAATCTTGAAGAGTGCCATTCTTATTATTGGCCAGTGTGCTAATTTGAATATTTCCAGCTTTTATATGCACTGGCCCAGCAATCAAGGAGCCTCAATCCTCACAACTAACACCAGTGAGGGGCATCCACATAGGGGAGGATAACAAATACATACACAGTAAAGTACAATTACTCTTAAGAGCACACAGAGATCACAGTCAGTCTGGGGCTGATTTCTCCCTTTCTCTCCAGATCCCCAATAAGTCTTCCCACTGGCACAGCTATGGGGTCCAGATCTCAGCCTAGTGTTCAAGCTAAAACCTCCAGCACCCTCTCTGTTCAACCAGTGCTTCGTGTCCCTGCCCAAGTTGCTGACACACGCACACACTCTGGGATATGAGTTATATACAAACACACAGACACTTTTGGGGAAGGTTGGCACAGGTTTTCTAGCTGTGCCCCTTTTACCCAGACTATATGGTAGTACCACTTGTCAACAACCACTAATATCAGCTACTAATAAGGCCCTTATCAAAGGGTATCCAATTATTATTGTGCAGTATTATTATCCAAATGGTAAGTGTGACTGAACAGCAAAGCTTATTGGAGTGACTTGGACCGTATCACTATATACATGCAATGTACTCTAGAGCTTAAATTATCTCTACATAAAAGAGCCACAGTTGAAAAGTTTAAAATATTTAATAATACATAATAAAAACACAAGACAATACTTCTTACTACACAGTGCCAGTCAAGAATTCAGAGATCACAGAGAAATGCTTAAAATAATACAGTAGAAAAGTTCTGACATCAATACAGAAATAAACACTAATATAATCTTCCTATTTCCTAGCTATATCTAAGAGAAAACACGTTTCTAAAATAAACTTACATATAGAGCATAGGCAGAGTGCTGGTGATATTGGATGTTCTCAAGACAAATGCAAAATGCTCTGAGTCTCTCTGTCCTTAAACTGATAACACAATACCACTTACTCATTTCAGATTACATCATTATTTTTTATTTCCTGGGCTAACAGAAGCTCAGAGTGTAACAGCCCTTTTGATCTTGCACCTGGTCAGGAAGCTACAGTAATAAAAGACATTATACATGCAAATTCTAGCAATTAACTCCAGTCTCAAAACAAAAGCAAGAATTCCTTCATCCATACATCTTGGCTCTGGGTTTTGTGATCAAACACTTATACAATGCTTGACTTATCAGCTTTCCTACAGCAGAGTGCACTGTTACATTTTTGCAGTTCCACATTTAACGCCATTTTCTTCCATTTAAGAGAACAAGCCTGTGGCTTATATTAATATTTACAAATGACACAATTATGTACAAAATTCTATCTGGTTAGGCTGGCAGCCTTCACTTTACAAATGACATAATTATCTACAAAATTCTATCTGATTAGGCTGGCAGCCTTCACCTATCTTCACAGTTATACATTGCCCACATTAACACAGCTTAGAGCTCATTTGCTTAGCTACTAGGCTACAAAGCTACTGATTGTGACAATTTGCTACTTGATTTGAATTAAAAAAACAGCCATACAAGACCTAGGATAAGAGCTAGCGTGTTCTTACTGAGTTTTATTGCATTAGCTGTGGAATGTTTTGGTGATTTTCTACTAGTCTAGGTAAGAATTGATTTGGTTTGTACAGTAGTGAGAGCTGAAAATGAACCTGGCCATTTCTAGGCCTATGTTGTAGAACCTTGAAGAGTGTAATTCTGCTATTGGCCATGTAGATATTTTCCACTTTTCAGTGATGTTCTAAATTGCCCATATTTGCACAGAGCTGCCCATTTACAGATGTGTTTAACAATGCACTGTAAAGTATCTTGAGTCATATTCGCTCTATACCACCTGGCCTCTCCAAGTCACTACTGGTTAGAGTGAATAGCACTATCTGTAGTGCAAACAGCTGCCCACAGATGTGCAGTGAGCCACACTGTACACAAGTCCACATAGTAGCATCAAGCAGTCTGTAGCTGCTATACTTTAGCAACAATAGCTTGGAGTTGCTTCATCTCCCCCTTGTCTGTTAGTAATTGCTCTGAATAATGCATAGTCAATAGTTACGGTAGTACAATTAGTTGTTTCCCCCACAGTAATGTCTTATAACTGTCTTGTTTAACTGAACATAGTATATCTGTGTTTTTAAACACATCCCTACACTAATATGGAAGGTCAGCCTACTTGTCCTCCTTTTCTTGCTATGCTCAAATCACTTTGTTCCAACAGGCTGTGCAGTAACTGCCTGATGTTCACAGGTAATGAACTTTAACTTAGTACAAAATGCTCTGTATGTGAGTAATGCAACTATCTTATGAAAAATGGACTGTCATAAAAAGATAGAACTCTATACCAACCCACATTAAATATGTTACCATTTGGGTTATAACAAAAATCCTTGTCAAAACCTCCTAAATGCACATATACTAGGTTTTAGTGAAAATCTAATGCCACATCACCTTTTGGCACACTTCCAACAAACAGTCACCAGGATCAGAGCTGGATCAGGTGGGGTCCTAGCCAGGGTAATGGATCAGCCCTCCCCCCAGCATTCCCACCCAGCAGCCATTCCACTGTCCCATTACTTAGGTTCATAGGTTGGTACTGGGCTATCAGCCCTAGGGCCTATACAAGGCTAGCCATAACAAGTCCCTGGATATTTCTTCCCACAATATTTACTTCCCTGGACCCCTGTCTAGCAGGGTGACTGACATGATCCCGGGGTGAATTTCCTATCTCCCAGCCAATCGTCAAGATTCCTCTTGAAGAGGGCCAAGGAGGCACTTTGCTTGACATGCATGGGCAGTCCATTCCAGAGTATGGGGAGTATCTGGGTCAGGAACCTATCCCTCCAGCATGTTTTGTTCATTGTGATGACAAGGTTTAGATCCCTGGAGCATGTGGCTCTGAGGGATTGGGATTTCTTTAAGTGGAGCATGTCCAACAGCTCAGGGTTTTGCATGGCCTTGTATGTTAACCAAAGATCGCCTCTGAGTAGACAATATGCCACAGAGTATAGCTGGAGTTTTTTTAGACAGTCAGCATAGGGCATCTGCTTTAGGTCTGTGATTCTTTTAGTGAGGTATTTCTGCGGCCTTTCCAGCTGTTGCAGCTGTCTTGTGAGGTACATACCAATTGGGGTGTTGTACTCTATAATGGGTCTAATAAGCGATGAGTACAGTGAGACAATGACCTCCTTTTTTCTGGATGAAAAGCCCTTAGAGATGAGGTGTGCCTATCTCTCCCCAGTTACCGTAAAACACTGTTCAAACCTGTCAGTCTGCATATTATTTTCTTATTCACTTCTACAATGATTACAGATACTGGGATTTAATTTAAAACTTTTATTTCAAATTGTATAGCACAAACACTGATAGTCATTTGTTAAATAAAACAATATAGTCCCATAATGAAAACAGACTTTGCATGAGCAATAGTAAACTCTTCTGCCCTTGAAACTCACACCGATTTAAACTGCATTGAAATCCATGTTCATAGAAAATGCATCTAGTCAGTAATAGATTAAGTGTACTTTAGGCTGTTTTCAAATTATAGGCTGGGTACACACACTTTTAGGGCCAAGAATAAATGCATGTGCTCTTTTATTCACTTTCCTGATTGTATTCAATTATATTTTTTGTTTAATACAGCACCACTTGTTAAAGTACATTTTAAAATAGTAGTTTTGAACATAAGCAGTGAAACAAATATATGAATCAATAATGAAAGGGCTACCCATTTCAGAACATTTCAACCATAAAAGGCAACTCAAACTGCTGTCATTATAATTCTCCAATAAGTAAATAAGCACAATCTCTGCAGAAGTAAAAGTCACCTGAATAATTCCACATTAGAGAGATCTGCAACTAATGAAGAGTTTGCTGATACCAAACAACTTGACCTTGAAGAATAAAACTCCCTGTGCTATTTTAAAAATGGTGTGCTGGTGATACGCAATAGGGAATGGCTGGCAAACAGACAGCTGGTTCGTAGTTACTAGGCATCTCATCTAAAAGAGGACACACTCATGAGTGTAGCACTCCCTCCCATGTTATGCTAATCTGCAGTGTCAGCAATCAATCTACCTGGTGTGGAAAAGAACCCACAGCTTTCTGCATTAAGGAACGTATGCTACTTGCTGCATCACTGACACTGAACAACACAACTATGAAATTCTATGCCTGATATTGATAGACTGTAATACTCAGAGATTTACAAAAATGAACTAAATAAATTAAAGGGGACCTGGCAGTTGCTGTGGAGGTTTAAGGCACTTATTTGCCAATTATCAAGGCTAAGGTTTGATTCTGAGCAAAGTCACTTAACTAGACAGCTCATCCTAAATGGGGCATGAAACTCACACACACACACACACACACACACACACACACACACACACACACACACACACACACACACACACACACACACACACATATATTCACTGTTGCTGCACTCACTGTTTTGGTGGATTCTGCTCCATTTGCTGGATAAATCCCCTTTTCTATCTCCTGTAGCTTTGGCTGTTAAATCAAATCTCCTGTTGTTTGTGTTAGGACATTATCCTAAAGTTGAGGCTTTGGGGTTTGCTGTTCTTCTCCTATGTGGTTCTAAAAGCCCTCCTGTGTCTACAGAAATATATCAGATTTGCCTTTTTTATAAATGGTTCATTTTTTATTGGACCCCCAAGCCAATACGGGCCCTGACTAGGTTGCCTAGTGCTGGATCTGGCTCTGGCCAGGATTTAATTAATCTCAGATCCATTAAACCAGACTATTCCACAAATAAAAATATTTCAGTGATTACTTATTCTATGGTCAGACACAATGGTTCTTCTCTCACTAAGCTGGAGAAAGACAGGGTGATGTCTTTCAGGTGTCGGGATCTCTGATATCTCATGGGCCCTTAAGGCCCTTTCAACTGGCAAATACCACCAAAGCATGGTGTTTGTCCATAAGAAATTAAGAAACAACCCCCAACATTGCTCAGAACATATTCATAATGGCACTACCTACTTTGACCTTGCAGACATTGCTAACATATTAACTGATAAATTCAGTGTTAACTTCATCCCAGAAAATGGCTATTCAATGCCCACTTGTCCATGAAGCTCTCTGACTGCTTTATCATTACAAAAGATCAAATTCTAAAGATGTCCTCAAAGACTAAAAATACTTTCTCCATGTGACCTGGTAATACACTTGCCTGTTAAATAAACTGTAACAAGGAAGGTAGCATGTGACTCATCAAACATCAAGCATGTAGGTACGTGGTGGTGCTTCACACATCTCTGTGCAGGGACTCCTTTTGTCTGGCATATACTTCCCCAATCCCTAGGTCATAATCCAAGATCTCTAGCTAGTAAAGCTTGTGGACGACTGCAAACTGGAAGTCATTATCATGTTACCCATTGACATCTAAGCCCTGCAACAAGAACTTACACTTGTAAACACTTGCTATGCTAGTAACAGGCTTAAATTAAATGTTAAAAAGTGTAACACTGTCATATTTAGTAAACTATCCCTCCCACCAGCATATGACATAAACAATACCCCATTCCAGGATGAGAATGTTGTTAGATACCTTGGTACTTCGATAGAAAACTTTATCTCCTATGATTATAACATAGCAGCAATAGTCAGGGAAACCAACTTAGTACAGCTGATGATTTTTATTTATTTATTTATCTACAGTTGTTAACCGGGTAGTGTCCAACTGGGTTGGAAACCCATTTGCAGCAAAGACCCAGGGAGAAAAGCTCACAAGTAGTTAAAATACAAATATAACAAAACATGCATGTTACAAGATCACCCAAGGATTACAAGGTAATAGCAAACTTTTACATAGTATGCAAAATAAGTTATGTACAAATTATGAAGTTATATAAAGGTATACAACATCCAAAAGAAAATAAAAGAGATAATACGCAAGTCATGCAAGAGACAAGCAGTAATTGGAATTTCATGCAAGAGATAAATAGCAATAGAAAGAAAACTAGCCAGGAGCAATACATGGGCAATCAAGAGGATATATTTCATATCCATATAGGTCATTGTCCCATTACATTCAGCATTGCTTAGGCCATTTACTGAATACAATGCCTCCTTTGGGATGTATCTCACTAGACACATCAAAGTAGTAGAAAGACCCCATGGGGTTCCTAACTTAAAATCATCACTGGCTTAAAAACTCTATGCTACTAGAAATGATTGGATGCAGTCTCCTTATATTTAGTATCTTACAAACTCCTAAGGGGAAATCAATGCCTTGCCCTCCAAGCTATTAGGGACCCAGTGATCCTGGATCTTTTGTACCTCCATAATTCAAACAGTCCCACAAATACCAGAACAAGGGATCTAAATCTTCACTTGGCAGATAAACAAAACTGGGTGGAGAAATAGGTTCATTAAACAGAACCTTCCCTACCTCTAAAATAGACTTCCACTGCAAATTTAGTAGTATGTTACATTACCTTAGTTCATATGAGAACTGGATAATTGGATGGGTATTTACACATTTAATCCGTGGCTCAACTGTCCTGACCCTACTCGAGGGGGGAGGTTCTTGTCTGAGAGTAGGTATTCTCAAAGTGTAAATGGTCACAAGATGCATTAGCCTTGCATTTCCTATAATTCATATGATTCAGTGCTAAGGATCTTAGAAGCAAGGGTAGTAGCTTAAAGAAGTATTCTACCTGAAGTACAGAGACTGACAAAGGAAAACAACTTATTTGTTTCTTTATCCACATTCCCAAGGACCCAATGACACTTGTGTCAGACATTTTTCAGCTTCCTGAATACATATGAGGGCAGCTTGTCACCTCTACCATAGGCTACAACCACCTCTGGTGCCAGGGATGTTTATTAATTACAATTTTATTAAATTTTCCTAGCAAGGTTTAACTTAATTGTAAATATTTTTTTATTTGTTTACTCATGACACAACTTTTCAATTAATAGTTTTACAACATACCTGTGAAATAACATGTTTTGTGTCACAATTTCCTTCAGAAAGATGCTGACTTTTTTGGCTGAAACTAAAAGTAGTAAGGTAACATTTTTGTCAGAAATCTTTTTATTTGAAACCATGTAAATTTGTAGTACATCAAATGAAGAATGCAACTGAAGTAGTTAACTGCATAAGTGCAAAAAACAAAAAAAAAATAGCAGCACATATAACAACATAAAATTATCTACAACTATATACAATAAAATGTTGCATGCAAAATGTTTTGGTTGATTTAGAGTAATAAATAAGAGAAAAAATAAAGATAATTTTAAGTAAAAGTTCTATTCATTTGAGACACTAAATGATTTTATCCATGCAGCTCATAAAAATGAGAATTGAGAACAACTATTGATTAACAATTTGTAGATTAATATTTGTCAAAGCTGTCTCTGTGAAGCAGTTCCAGAATACATTATTTGCATTGATCCAGCTTTGAGGTAAATATAATTTTATCAGCATAAGTATCATTCCTGAATAGCTTAATTGTTGCAAAATGAAGTAAGGCAAACTCCCAAGAGACTACAGATTTTAAATAAACCCATCTTTTCCAGTCTGACTTTAAGGGAGTACCATAGTATAAGTAAATACTTAAAGTGCCATAAAACATGGATTAAATCTATATTATGAAAGTTGCAGGCCATACAATAGGGTGATCTATTAGGAAAGTAATGAGCTAATTTAGCTGGGGCCATGTATGTGTTGTTGAGAATAATGAACTGCACATAAAATATTGTTTTTAATTTAGCTTAATGTCATGTTTGAGCTGAAATAAAGCCAACAAGTAGAAAAGATAAAGAATGTTTGTGTTTAATGTTTGAAATCAAATTATAGGTGCTACAGGTAGGCTTTTCAGAAATTAAGAAATTCAGTAGCATTTTACAAATATTTATTTCATTAATATTCACTTCTAAGTTATTTACTTTATGTATATTAAATAAGAGATCTGATTTACAATCATGAGATACCAATAGGATCATAGGAAGTTACTAGGCTATTGGCCCTGAGTCCCTTACAAGCCTAGCCAATAATTTAGCCCATGTTCTAACAAGTCAGCACCCAATGCCCCTATCTAGCAGGGACACAGATGGAATCCCAGGGGTGTATTGGGAAAGTTAAGAGAAGTCCTTTCTTCTTCTGAAGATACAGCATTAATTAAGAACTCTGAAATCAATTATCTTTGAACAGAGGAAATTTAGATGTGTTGAGCATTTTGAGTTTGTAAATTGATTCAAATGCATTGGCAGAAGTAGAGCAAAAGACAAGTTTGTATTTAGGGTACTAACTAATTTTTGCACTAAACTTTTATCATTTCAGAACTTATGTACATTTATGGCTTTCATATTCCACCTATTTAAAATGCTAAAACTAAGAGGTTAAATTTATACCTTTCTGAGTGTTAGTACCAACATTTTACCCAACTAGGACACCATATATTTTGTTTTGGATGAAAGTTAATTATTCTCAGTACTTTACTAGCTTTAATAGGTAGTACAGCTAGAAATTGGGTAAGCAGAGTCTCCCATTTTTTTGTATAAGTTTATTATATGCTAATCTGACTGTTTTGGGTTGCCAAATACATTTACCTAATCTAGAAGTAATGGTTTGGAAGATTTTTTATGCAAAATTTGAAAAGAGGAATTTTAATGAAATGGAATTCTTGGGAATATATTGATTTTCACTATGTCAGCCTTATAAAGAAGGGAAAAGTTCATGTGTTCCCATCTTTTAATATTACTCATTATGTTAGCCCATGCTTAAGCTAAATTATTTTGATAATTCAAGAACAAAGCTTGGCTAAATGTGATGCCCAGATATTTCAAAGATCTGTTAATTTTGATTTTTTTAAAAGGTATAAGATCAGTTAGATAACAGATGGGATTTAATGGGAAGAGGGTAAATTTATTTAGATTCAATTTATAGTTTGAGAATTTAGAGTCAACAGACATTTATTTTAGTATCTTGGATCAAAATTTGGAAAATGTAGAGTATATATTATCATCATCTTCAAAAGCTGTGAATGGTAAAGGAACTTTGGTAACTTGGGAGGTATGGTCATTTGTTGTTTGTAGTAAGGCAAGAAATATACAGGTTCTATGTAAAGGTAAAAGAGATAAGGAAAAAGGAGGCAACCTTGACTTGCACCATTGGTGATCAAAATTAGAGGAGAAATGGCTATATTTATGTAGAGATGTGTAAATGCATTGAGATAAAGTAATTTAACCATGGTAATATAAGATGTAAGGAAATTAAAATGTTTCATCCCCTTGTAGATGGAAAAAAAGGTTCAGTCAGTCAATTACTTTTGAAGCATCCAAGGCAAGCATGAATGATACAGGAACTTTGGTAACTTGGGAGATATGGTCATTTGATGTTTGTAGTAAGGCAAGAAATACAGGTTCTATGTAAAGGTAAAAGAGATGAGGAAAAGGGAGGCAAACTTGACTTGCACCACTGGTGATCAAAATTAGAGGAGAAATGACTATATTTATGTACATCCATGGCAAGCATGTAAATAGTGTTTTTGATGTCCCTAAAGAGAATATGTAGAGACTCTAATGAAAGGGTGTAATCACACATTTGTCTGGATTTTATAACCCAAACTGAAGTGGAGAGAATAGATGGTAAGACAGGCTTTAGGCTATTGGCTAATAATGTTACATAAATCTTTAGATCTATATTAATGAGAGAGATTTGCCTGTCATTTTAAGGATCCTTATGATTTAAGTTTGGTTTAGGTATAAAGACACTTTTGGAGCCTTTGAAGTAAGGGTCTGTAATACTTCTAGAACTTACACGTTTGAAGATCTGTGTTAAGCCTTTTGCAGAATCTTGGACAAAGCATTTGTAGAACTATGAAATTAAGCCATCAGGTAATGGGGCATTGCCACATAAACTCTTAATCTTTATTATTTCTTGTTTAGTTAATGGAGTTGTAAGGATTTTCTCTTGTTTTTTGCTTATTTTAGGGAAGCTGATATGGGTTAGACAGGAAGTTAAATCATCCTCATCGTGACTGTAAGTTCACCAAATAGTTGAGTTTAAATATTAACAAATGCCTGGATTATTTCAGTAGTTTTTGAAAAGACTGTATCACTATATACTATTTCTTTTATTAGTGAGATTGAGCTTCTAATTTTTAATAATTTTGCTAAAGCTTTAGAGTTGACTTACATCCATCTGGGCTATCTTGCTAGGCATTTTGTTTCATACCATATCCTTGTGATGTGTATAGTAAGTATAGTTCTTTCTTTAATAAGCCAAGTCTTTCATTATTTTATAGGTTGTTTGGTTTCTAATTTTTAAATTTCCTGGTTTAATGTTTGTTCCTTTTGTTTGTATAATGTCTTGTAATAATATGCTTGACTAATAAGGATTGCTCTTATTTGGGCTTTAGGCCCATTGTATGTGTGGAGGATTTTGAGAGTATTTAAAGTTTAATATCAGACTCTTTAACAGGGGTGTAATTTCTTGTTGTAATATCTTCTTTTTGGAGTAATGTTGGACTGAGCATCTACCTGTAATGGTAGGGTAGATCTGTTCTCAAATCACACCAGTCTAACTCTAGTCTAATTTTCAAGTGATCACAGAAGTACCTTGGTTCTGATTCATAATTTACATGACAATTTCAAAATACATTAGAGATCACAAAGAAATCTAATCTTGTCCAAACTTTGTAACATTGTGAGAAGCATACCTTGACATAGATGAGTTGCTATTGTTCGGTATGAATGGATCAAATTATAGCCAATTACTAAGTCTGCTATAGCCAAGGAGGAATTTATATTACATTTGTTAGATTTACTTGTTCAACCTATTTTAGTATCTACTAACACATTCCTGTCCCTTCCTATAATAAAGTAGAAGTTCTTGAATTTGTCTAAAAGATTGTAGATTTCCATACTAAAGTCTTGTTTTTGGAAGGGTACATAAATATTTAGGAACAAAACTGGATTTCTAAAGAAACTGTATTTGCAAGCAAAATAATACTATCTACCATAATGATCAGAGCCACAGTCTATAATTATACCAGAGAATGAAGATTTGACTAAGGTAACTACATCTAAACTATTACAACCGGTACCTCTATAATAATGGAGTTTATCTATTTGTTATTAATCTGGTTCCATTGTTCTGTGGTCATGTTGGTTTCTTGGTTCTGACACAAGATACTAATTATGTTGTTCAATTAACAAGAAATAAAAAGAAAGCAAAAAGGCAATGTACATACAGTTGGTGTCTTCAACTAGAGAATTAACTTGTGTTTTAACAAACGTAAGCATCCTCTACTCTATCAAACTGAAATAAGATGCTAGTCAATAAAGGACTGTATGTTAGTAATGTCTGGATTCAGAGCTTTTCCTTGTCTCAACAGAAGTGCAACAGTAATAGCATATTATGTAGACATAGTAACTGTACAAATATGGTGGTTATTTTTCTTTAAATATAAACAAGAAATAGTTGAAAATCATCTAACACATGGAAAAACAATGCACCAAATGTGCAAGACAGCTTCAGGACATTTACACACACAAAACCTGCCAACAGTACAATGTTTCAAATGTTTTAAGATTTTGTTCAATCTGACTTAAAATTAAATAGGCTCATGAAAGCTGATTTTACTCCTCTTGTACATACTGTATATTTATTACCTTTGAAGGAGAAAATCACATTAGCAGGGTAGTGTACTTGGAATTTATATTCTTGGAAATTAAGAAAGAGCAGAATAGAGATGTTTTTTATCTATCCATTTTTATCTGGATAGGAAGGTCCTGAATTAATGTAAGTTTGTTATCTCACCATAAATAGCTGTTTTTTCTTCTTCATTCCACCCAGGATTTTGGTTACCTCTTGAAAATGTAGTAATTTAATGTAAATAGGTATTGGACGATTGTTCATAGAATATGTCATCAGTGCTCTATACTCCTACTCAATAATGATATATTTAGCTTCCTAATCATCTTCTAGGAAGCTGATGAATATTAGATGCATACTTTTAATCAAAACAGGTTGATTCATAGCTCTCAGCTAATCCTCAGACCAAAATATTATTGCGTCTGCTTCTTGATTCTAAGTCCTGTAATTTTTCCTTAATTTCTTTTATATTTTTGTTATTTACATTAGTGTCCTGTTCCATTTTTTTTTTCAAATTTTTCTTTAAAGTGAGTGATACAATGTTTGGACACCACCATTCTGATTCTGATTTGATTTAGAGTTGTGTTAACTGTTTTTATTTGGTCCAAGAGTGATTGTAAAGCTTAATAAAGGGGATGAAGAGACATTTTCAGTACATCTGTTTCAAGAAAGTGTTCTAGTTGGCATTCAGTTCTATATTTTGTATCTTCTTTAACTGAGGTCCTTGGACTTTTATTACTTGTGTCCTTTTCTGGAGTTACCATTGCAGATAGTTTTGAGTTTTGTTTTTTTGGTTTGCAAGTCCATGATATTTAAGTCATTAGACATTTTGATAAGGTTTAGATATGATTTTGTAGTAGTTCTGTTAGTAGTTAAGTATTTATTATTTGTTACCAGGTCACCTCTTCTTTTCAGGATGTGTATTATATGTGCCCAGGAAGGAAGACTGTCTCTGCTGGTCAGAAGGTAGTATCTGTCTACTGATTTTGCAGTAATCATGTTTTGTAGTTAAGAAGCTTGTTTGCTGAAAGTATATTGCATTTTATTAAACAGAAAAATGTATTCAAAGTCCCATGTTGCTAGATAGCTAGTCTTGAGGATAGAGCAGTGTCTAAAAGCGTTTCACATGCTGGCAGACATTTTTTTCCCAGTAGTGAAATAACATTTAATGTATGTGCAGAGTACATGTAACCAAAAATTGTGCTTAAGAGTTCATGTATGTCTTCCAACAATGGTAAAAAATATACATGACTTGAAATGTAGATGGATGTTAGATAAAGTGAACACAACTTAAGATAGATATATTTTTAGACATATGTATGCCATCCCATAAAGACTGCTCTCAATGTTTCTGTAATTCCTTTGGTACATTACATCTTTTTAACAAAGATAGTAGTCCAGGGTTTCAGGATGGAGGTTTTAATGCTGTGTTGGATGATGTAGTAATTAGATTCTCCTTAATACTGAAAGGAATCATACATCTTAACTAGTCTTTAAAGATTGGACAGAATCTCTAGAACTGTCAGATATTTGGAAGTCATGCACCCCCAGGATCCAGGGTACTCATTGTCCTCCCCTTTTGCTATGGCACATAACATGTTAGATTTTTAGCTAATGTCTTCCATCATTAGCACAATTCTCTTATTCTTTCTCTTTTATGGTGTCCCTTTAACTGACCACCAGGTTGTGCAGTTTAAGTACAACTTACCCTTTTGTTGAGTAGAATCACAGACCAGATCCACTTACATTAAACATCTTGAATGCTTACATTTCCTCCCAAAGAGTGCACTATATTTTTAAACCTGCAATCCATTAGAGTTGATGCCTTTTATTTTTTCAGAAGACAATTTTTTAAATTGCAAGTGAAGAATATTGCTAAGCTGTTAAAACTGTTATCATATGCATATTTCTTTTTCTCAAAACACTTTTTATTGAATTTTACATGTAGAAAGAGATGTACATAACAGTCAATAACAGTCATAATAACATGTAGAGTTTAAAGAGGAACAAATCAGAATAAGAAATAAGACTAGTAACAATAAAATAAAATAAAGAACATCTATTTACACTATGCATATCCTATATATATATATATATGTTCAGCATCTGAATACAAATATAAGCCTATGGATATAGTTCTTACAGTGTACAAAGAAAACAAAAGATATAAAATAATTATTCTGATGCCTTAGAATAAGATGTTTAGAACTAGCTCCCAAGCTTGAAGAATAGACTGAGATTCACTTCTGAGTCAAGTTGTTTATTTACTAGCTTTCTGATTTGTGAAAAAACAAAACCATGATATAGTAGATAAGGAAAACCATTTTTTCACAAAGTAGAAGATCTAGAATATGAGACTGAATCTGTCACACTCACTTGTAAAACATCAGGTTATTAATAACAGACCACTGATACAAACTCAGAGAATTCAGTCTAAGCCATTTTGCAAAATGTGCTCATTTATTAATACTTGTTAAGTGGAGTAGAACACATATCCACATGGATCATTTTTAGATTCAGCTTGGGGAAAATGTACAAATCAGAAAAGAAAATATCAAATTGAGATGTAAGAGCACATATACCCATAAGTTGCACAACCTCACAGCTAGATATACACAGTGGCAAAACAAACTAAAAAATAAGCACATAGATGAAATGATCACAGACACAGTTATAGATAAACTGATCAACAAACTAAAACATGAAGCAATGGTTACATATGCAGTAGGAAGCATAACATTTCAATGATAATATTACTTGTCTAAGTATGGTGCGATTCTACTTGAATCCTAGTGAAGAATATTTCCTTGATCCAAAAATATGTTACTTATATTAACACGGCTTTAGTGGATTTAAAGTCAGAAGCAAGGTAGGCTAAAGTCAGGTATGTAGGCATTAAGGATAAGTAACACAGCACTGTCACTGGTTTTATGTTGTCTCCTGGGGTGAGAAGTTATGCTCTATTCAATGTTTTAAATTCTAGATGTCTCACAAGAAAAAAAGGTGTCAACAAGGTAAGAAACACTTGAAATCACAAATGGTGAGACTTCTTCAGGTAAAATCATTCACTGATGTTAAAACATTTAAATACACTCCACAGTTCAGTCATATCACTAATCAGCCAATGAATGAGGGCTACTCCTAACTCAGTAAATCGTACTTGGAAACCTACTTAGTGGGTAGATTCTTTTTGAACCTACTATCAATTGTTTGCGGACAAACTAATGGAGGAAGCAACGCTTTTTGGACAACAAAATTAAAGAAAATGTGGATTTCCACAGGTATAAATTTGACTAGGAAAGATCCTTTTTATCAGCATAGACCAATACATAGCCAAATTGAGGAACAGTAAGCTGAAAAAGCTTAATAGGGACAGATATGCCTACGAGACTGGTTCAGCGTATCCAAAACTGGCTCCATCGCAAATCACTGATTGGCCAGACGGACCTAAGAGGAGGGTTTACAGAAAATCTAACCAGACCAGGAAGTGAGATTTACAGAAAAGGATGACAGGAGAAAAGCGCGTCCCAGCAGAGTTGTGTGGGTTATAAAACAGGGAATAAAGGTGCAAATAGAGGCCAGCAAAACAGAGAACTGCTCAATTTTAACAATGAACAATCGTACACTGACAATTCTACATAGGAAGAGGCCGCAAATTTTCGGCAACCAGCCTCAACTTACAATTTGAGGCAAAGGACTACCAGGACTTATTACAACAGGAAGAATAACTGGAACCGCTAAATAACCTCACAGTAAGTGATTCTTGTAACTGTGAGATTATTTATAATACAGAAAAGGACTTTAAAGTGTTCAACTTTTCTGGTTTAACTATAGATTTAATGTTGGTGGATTTACTGGTTAAAGGACACACTTTTGTACCAACTCGTAGAGTGGATTTGCCTAAAATTCTAACAGATTTAAAACTGTTTGTAAGGAAATTAAATCTAGCAGTATTATTGGGCCAAAATAATTATGTGTTGAACACACTACATATTGCTAGCACTTATAACCCCCCATTATACTGCACACTCACATTGTATGAACAGATATGTGAGTTGGACATTATTAATTGCCTTAATAATAGTAAAGGGGTGTATGGTGAACTAAGTAACATTACTAAAATGGAAAAAGAAGCACTGATTTCACTTAAACAAGCTCCTGTCAGGGTAATGTAACCTGACAAAGGGGGTGGGCTAGTAATTATGGACCATGCAGAGTACGTAACTAAAATGTCTACAATTTTGCAAAGTAGTGTATATGTTGAAGGTTCTAGAAATGAATTAAAGGCAGCATACAGGATGATATAAGAGATATTGAACGACAACAGATTTGGACCAATTCAATTACTTGAATATCCCGGCACCTAGAAATCCTGTACTCTTTGGAATTCCTAAATACACAAAAGCCTGACTGATCCACCCATGAGACCCCTAGTAGATGCCAGGAATAGTATTACATATTCCTGTGCTAAATTTGTAGATCACATACTAAAGAAGTATGTTAAGAAAGAGGGGCAAATATGTAAGGATTCCTGGAGTTTTCTAGCTAATATTAACAAATTAGAATTTAACAAGGATTTGAATTTCCTTTCAGTTGATGTCAAGGACATGTATTCATCAATCCCCCACCAAGAGGGTGTAGAATGGGTCAGTTATATGTTACGTAAGAAAGGGGCACCAGTAGAAGAAATTGCACTTATTGAGGAAATTCTAGACATCATTTTATCATACAATTTCATTATGTTTACTGGCAAATTCCACCTCCAGAAAATAAGGGTAGCAATGGGCTCACCTTGTGGGGCCAGTCTAGCAAACCTCGTGATGGCTTACTGGGAGAAAAATATGTTAAGAAACCAGGGCAGACCCCCCCATCAGATCCACTTCTACACTCGTTTCTTGGATGACATTTTTATGTTAATACAGGGGATGAAACCCAAGCTGATGAATTAGAAACGTACTTCAACAACACTACACAATTTTTATCCTTTACCTTTAATTTTGGTAAAGACAACATTGCATACCTGGATATCAATTTGAGCAAAGATTACACAAACAGCTGCTATTTAGCAACTATCTTCGGAAAAGAAACATATTCAAATACATTCTTACATTTCAGTAGCTGCCACCCCCTTCACCAAAAAAGATCAGTGGTGAAGAGGCAACTAGTAAGGGCAGCAAAAATGGTAACAAAAGATGATGATTTTACCACCGAATGTAAAAAACTTAAGGGAATGTTTTCTAGGGAATGTTTTCTAGAAGGGGTTACTCCAACTATGTATTAAATCAATTATTGGAAGAGGTTCAGACAAAAAGATCCAGGGGCTATTATGAACCAATATTAGATAGAAAAAATATATTAGAAAACACGATAATAGAATTGAACACTGACTCAGGTATGAACAATTTTGGACAAGGTAGTCTGATTACACCTTTTAGTTCTGATGCCTATGAGATTATGAAGATTATCAACAAGAACTGGGATGTAATAAGAAATGACCCAATTACGAGGTTGAGAATAGAAGCCCCACCTAGACTAGTTTTTAAATGAGGTCCTAATTTAAAAAAGCATCCTGGAAACTAATAACGGAACACATAATTATGTGGCCAGGAATGGCATATTCAGATGCAACATGTGTTATTATTGTTCACATATGACCATTGGGTCATCTTTCACTATCTGGGATAGGGAATACAAGATAAAACATAAACTAAACTGTCAGTCTAAAGCGGTTATCTATGTAGCTCAATGCCAACAATGTTCAGCATTCTACATAGGAAAGACTGACAGGAAGCTTAGAGAAAGAGCCTATGAACACCTGTACCACATAAAAAAGGGGAGCCAAGAGAATGCACGGAGTAGACACAAACAAGAACATATGAACCACACATTTAAGTTCAAGGCAATAGACAGTGTGAGTCCCGATGGGAGAGGGGACCCAGAATCGTTATACTTAGAATAGTTAGAACTAATATGGCAACTCAGGACTAAAGCCTGTGCCTATCCTGGGTTAAATGAGGTTTACTCTATTTCTTGTACATTAAAATTAAAAAATCTCCAGAGGTAACTAATGTGAACAAACACAAGAGTAAACTTCATTTGTGTATGTGAGCTGACATATGAAAGGGTACTTTGTAGGCATTAACAATGAAACTATAAAGTAAGGGGTGTGAACCTGATACGTAGTCCCTTCGGTTACCACAATGTTTGCAATGGGGTAAAATGTTTATATATATTGTAATACATTCATGCATTGATACACATAGATGTAACTGGAAAGGAAAGTTTTTTAAAAGGTTTTTCACCCATAGTAATGAATTTTAAGCATATCCAGATGACACTGTGTAGATAGGAATGCATTCTTGCACTTTTACATCCTTGTATTTTTATACTTTTACGTCTATATATTTCTGTAATTTTATATTTTTGTGTCCGTATTTATAAGAATTATTATTGTTTAACATCATGATTATACACATTTTTTGTATAAACGATAGGACTAAATGATTTGGGTTAAAAAAAAATCTACCCACTAAGTAGGTTTCCAATTACAATTTACTGAGTTAGGGGTAGCCCTCATTCATTGACTGATTAGTGATATGATTTCATTGTGGAGTGTATTTAAATGTTTTAACATCAGTGAATGATTTTACCCGAAGAAGTCTCACCATATGGTGGGACGAAAAGAGCTTTGTGTTCACTATTGTTTTATAGTACATTTTATATATTTTTTATTTTTTACTATATTAAAGGACGTACTGGTCTTACATCATTGGAGTGGACTTGCACTCTTCTGCAGGTGCACTGGATCTAGCTATCTTTACTAGGCACATAACTGCTTGCACTTCATTTTGATTCTGTAAGTGAAATCCCAGGTTGTCAAATTAGCAAGAGAGTTAAGGTTTTGCCGTACACAGCTGAGTGCTTAGTATTATCCTCTGTCCTAAACCAATAACCTTAAAGTTATCTTTGACAGCCTGCATTTATTTATTTATTTATTTATTTACATTTGTTGACCGGGAGTGTCCAACTGGATGTAGGTCCATTTTCAGCGGAGGCCCGGGGAGAAAAGCTCCACAGTTAAAATAAACAGACAGTAGTTACATTGGATTACATAGCGATTAACAATATAACATAGAAATTACTTACAACATATTTACAGATGAAGAACATACTACATCAGTAGACAACTAGAATCTTTATCTGTGAAGTACATAACAGACATTAACAAATGTTACAATAAGAAGTTCCTGCTGTATAATAAGTACTAGGCTTATGAGCATCTGAGCTTGCTATAATCAAGGTAGTTAGTGGAGTGGAAAGAATGGTAGTGATTGGATGGGGTGGGTGATTTTAGAGTGGGAGTTGCAAAGGCATAGCCAGCATGTTTTTAGGTGCGCTTTTAGTAAAGTTTTGAAGTGAGTGCATGATGGTACAGAGGTAATTGTGGGTGGGAGGGAGTTCCATAATTTGGCTATGGTGCAACAGAATAGTGCTTCACCAGCAGAGTTATTGGCTTTAGTGATTGCTGTTGCTGGATCTTAGTGGTCTGGTGGTGCGATAGGGTTGGAGTAGATTCTGGAGGGATGGGACATTTAGTGGATGGTTTACTAGTTTGTGGGCGAGTGAGAGTTGATACCATTGAAGGAGGTGAGGGAGTTCAAGCCAGCCCAGTTCAGCAAGTGAGAGACAGTGGTGACTAGGGTAGGATGCCCCTGTGGCGAATTTGGCGATTTTGTTGTAGCAGGTCTCTAGCTTGTTTAGATCGCATTGCCTTAGGTTGGTATATATTGGAGAGGCATAAAGTAGGGTGGAAATAAGGTGGGAATTTGCTATTGAAATCTTTGCTGCTTTGGTGAGAAGTTGCTTATTTCTGTATAATGTTCCTAGTTTTTTGTGGACTTTTTTATGGTCATGGATATGTGAATGTCAAATTTTAGTTTATTGTCTATTTCCACTCCTAGCAATTTGGTGTGTTCAGTTGGGTATATAGTGTTGCCGTCTTTTGCTGTGATGTTAAAGTGAGAGTTGTTTTGATTTATACAATTTGGGTGATGCATATTAATGGTCTTAAATTCAAATTACTTCAGTGCAAATTCAGCAGCTGAAATGTGGCATGCTTTGCAATGCCTCCGCCACTACTTTGGTATTCCAGCCCACCAAAATATCTGATTATCAAATTGGGTAAATCACATGCCAAAATTATATAATTAAAGGATACATGATGCCAAAATAATGTTTGCCCCTGGATAATACTATGTAGATATGTACCTCAACACCCCTGACTTTATCTCAGTGGATTTGTAAAACTCAAAAGTTACTAGTACAGTATACTTGACACAGAGATATCAAAACATAGCAGTTTATGCTGGTGACCTGGACATGATGAGTCACGTCTTCCATCAGTGTCTATACACAAGTCCTTGCACTGAGTAATTGTTATAGTCAGAGGATGAGCTCAAATCAGTGTAGCCTCACCTTATTTTTTGTTTTAGTATTCTAAATATTTGCAGACAGCACATCATTCATAAAATCCATCTTACATATCAGGCTTTAAAGAAAGCTGTTGAGTTATGTTTTACTTAATTTGGAGCTATCTCAAGTACAGATAGGATGAAAATTGTTAAGGTACGCTGAGTGGGAAACCAAAGGTATATACAAGGTGTCTCATTTTATCAAGGTGGTTAACAATATTACATTGTTTCTTTTAAGCAGACAGAAACAAATGTTCTACTACTCAGTCTGATTTCTGCAGGTATCTGCAATTAAGGCATGCCTTTTTTAGGCTCCCCCTAGTAAAGCAGATCACATTATAACACCTTTCAACTCTTTTTGATATTATTCCTCACACCATGTGGTCTAATTAGTGCTACAATGCAAAACTACATCCAGCAGATGTGGGTTCCTCCTTGCCAGGCACGGTACTTCCATCAGCCCACAGGAACACATCACCAGTGCACAACAGTGTGAACTGATTACACGTGTACCAAAAATTATTAGCCAAGCACAGGTAAAGTTATGGCCTTCTAGTTTTCATGCGTAGCACTGTGCAAAGAAACTGGCAAGGGCTAATTTTATTCACAATATGACAGAAGTTCTAGGACACTATTACCAAGCAAAGTCCAAATGTACTCAAACACACCACAGGATTCTGATACTGCTGTAGCAAGAAGAAACAACACAAATCACGATTCGGAGACTGCAAATAATTATAGTATACAAGGATTTTCAATGCATGAGCTCAGCTATTAAGTTACAAAGCCATGTATTAATTATTGTTTGGGTCTCCCACCAAAGTCCAAAAGGGTGGCAGACATAGATGTTTGATCATGGGTGGAATTCATAGACCTCTTGTGTTCTATACAAAGTTGTGGAAGTGAGTTTGGGTGATACACAAGGAATTTGCAATTCACACAGCCTTCACTGCTTTGTATTGCAGAGATGTGGCACAGAGCAGCAGAGTTTCAACACTGCATGTAAATGTGGAGGTCTGTAGACAAAGTTTATGAAAATGAAGTTTTTATGCACTCTAATGCATTAACCTTCATGGATTATTGAACAGTACTGTATGGTAATTCTTAAAAGTCCATATGCAAGAGATGACAGATCCAATCAGAGCAGTGCAGAAAAGGTATTAAGTATATGTGGGTGTTAGCTGCTCTGCATCTGTTTTCTAGAGAATCCGTGTAGAAGAACCTACTCTGCTTTGCTAAGACTGCTTATCACAGTGAGTACTTTTGTGCAGTGTGCATGTGAATATATAAATAGTATGCTGTGTATATGTGTATATTCATGTGTGTCTGTGTACTTGTGTCTGTTCCCTTATATGCATGTGTGTGTGAGCTGTGTGTTTTTAAATTATGTGGAACTACAAATTGCAATACAAAATATCACAGACCCGCATAACCACATGCAACACAGCTCCAGTTAAAGAGCTACAGCAATTTTTAGAGCAGAATGTGACAGTTCCAGTTAGAAAAGTATTGCAATGCCTGATTAATTCCTAGCCTTGTAAGTTCCTTATCTGAGCAGTGTAAGGTGTGATGTTGTTGAACAGACTATAAACTCCATTCCTCTTCTCTATACAGGTCTTCTTAAGTAACATTTCAGAGCACTGAAATAATTCAATACAATGAAAAAAATCTGTGATTTTTGACTGAAACAGAGCACTGATAAAGTTAGTAATGGGACATGCTCTGATAACGTATGTTGAAGTACTGTACAACCCTGCTTTGCAATGCATCTTAATAGTGTACAGGGAGACTTCCTATTTGAGATGCTAGGAACCCAGATTAATTTAATTTAGGAAAACCTTTTTTTCTATATGCTTCTTCTGCCTCCTTGCCTTCCAACCATCAAGCTGCTGTCATTACCACTCATTTATTCCCAATGGGGCATGAGATGATGTACCTACTCATGCCTCTCTGGTTTAGGAGCATGTGGAGCTTATTCATTTCCTGATAAGGTGAAAATAGTCAGAGGCATGGCCATCGACAAGACAGTCTTGATGATATTTCAGGTCGAAGTCCTTAAGGTTGAACCCTGGCACTTATGTTGGGATTCACAACACTACAGGGGTAACCAATAGTCCCTGAACAGGCCATACATGCTTCCACACATGGCCTGCAAGAGCTACTGGGTAGCTACACCAGCATCCCTCCCATAACAGTGGCATAGCTTTTGGGACAGGCCACTCCCTGGTCCTGTACCAATAAAGCCAATGGCTGTAGAGTCATCAAATCTCTTTTCCCACAAGCAGACAAGCTGGCAAAAAAGCTTGAAAGATGGTAGGTTTTTATCAGCTGGCTAGGACTGTGATATGCAATTTTATCATGTACCACCCCTATGCAATTGCATACCACATTTATGAATACTGTTCAGAAAGAAAGAAGTTATGTACTCACCATAAAGTTCCATCTGAGTAGTTGAACTTCATTTGTCTTCAGCCTGTGGGTTACAGATCCGTATCTGATCCATCACAGCTGCATTTCCAGCATCTGATCGAGCTCCAAGCTCCTCCCCTTGTCCATAATGCCCCCTGTCTCCATCCTCCCTTCAGACAGAGTTTGCTGCCAAAAAACATTACACATTCCCAACCTAATAATACCTTGCCACAACGGGTAACCTGACAATCCTGAGTACAAGTATGACTAAGGACATTCCTGATGTAACCATCTCTTTATATGGTCAGAATCACAGTGACAAGGTAGGGGGAAGGAGGGGGGATGGTTGAAGACAAATGAAGTACAACTACGCAGATTGAACATTATGGTGAGTACATAACTTCTTTATCTGAAGTAGTTGACTTCATTTGGTCTTCAACCTGTGGGACAGAGTTCCCAGCTACCAAACACCTGGGTGGCCCTCATGGAAGGATATTCCAGAGCAGAGCTGAGCCAAAGGATGCCCTGTTCCTGGACACAATATCCAGTTTGTAATGTGAAATGATGGTATGAGGTGAGGACCAAGTAGCTGCAGAACAGATATCACCCAGCGAAACCCTGGACCAGAAGGCAGCTGAAGAAGCCACAGACCTAGTCAAATGTGCCTTTACCTGCTCTGGAAGGGAGATTCCCTTAGGAGAGTAGGCTTGAATAATGCATTGTGAAATCCAATGAGCAATTGTTACTTTGGAAATTGGTTTACCTAAGAAAGGTTTGGAATGGTGTTGTTGTTGGAATAAGAAACAAATAACTGATCTGATTTACTAAAGGTTTTCATCCTGTAAAATCTCAATTGTCTATGCACATCCAGCAGATGTAATTTGTATTCACGCTTGCTTTGAAAATTAGGTAAAAAACTGGAAGATTGATTGTCTGATTGATATTTGCTTCTGACACTACTTTAGGAAGAGAGGACTGGTTGGTACGCAAGGACACTCTGTCTTTGTGAAAGATAACATAAGGAGCCTTCCTGGATAAGTTCCGACACCCTCTTGGCAGAAGTAATGGCAACTAAAAATGTAGTCTTCCAAGATAAAAATTGTAAATCTACAGAATCTGCAGGTTCAAAAAGGGGGGGAGTAAAGCCTGAAGTACCAAAGTAAGATACCACGGGGGTGAAGGATCCTTCACCGGGGGGGGGTCTAAGAAGAAAGATACATTTAAGGAAGGGCTCACAAAGTTTAGAAGACGCCAAGGATGACATGTTTTCCACCACATGAAAGTTGGAAATAGTTGCCAATTGGACTTTGACTGTGGTGGAACTGGCACCCTGCTGAAAAATTTCTACCAAAACCTCTAAAACTGCAGGCACAAGGTCAGTAAAAGGGTTTAACGCATGCTGTGAAGCCCGTATGGAAAAACATTTCCACTTGCTACAATAAATCTTTCTAGTGGAAGAATTGTGAGCCTCCACCAGAATAGTCTTAACTGGGGATGATGAACCTGGAATCCTAACAATCATGGGAACTGGAGCAGCCAAGCAGTGAGCTTCAGACTGTCCAGGTCTGGGTGAGGAATCCCTGAGGGATAAGAAATAAGATCAGGAACTGGATCCAATGTCCATGGTGGAACTACTATGTGAGACCATAGGGAGGGAAGCCAAACATGGCGAAGCCAGAATGGGGCGATGAGGATCACAGTGCTCTTCAGCCTGCAAGCTTTCTGAAGAAACTTTGAAATGAGGGGTAGTGAGGGATAAGCATATAGAAGTCTGGGAGGCCAAGCATGGACCAGTGCATCTCTGGGGGCTTTCGCGTTGGAAGGAGATGCAAAGAAATCTCAGCAAGGACGATCCCACTTCAGTAAGATCTGTTCCACCACTGAAGGATTAAGAGACCATTCGTAAAGCATCAGAATAGACATGCTGAGCCTGTCCATGAGAATGTTGGACCACCACAGGATGTGCGCTGCCACCAGAAAATGGCTGGTAGAGATCGCCCATTCCCACACTCTCATGGCTTTGCGACATAAGGGATAAGATCTGGTTCTAACCTGTTAGTTGATGTGCCAGACTACTGACATACTGTCTGTCTGAATCAAAATTGCCCCTAGAGGGAGATGGGCATGAAGGGCCTGCGATGCAAAAAGGACCGCCCTCATCTCTAGGACACTGATATGCAAGCTGGTGTTGGTTGGGGACCACGTGCCTTGAGCCGTCCTTCACGAGCAATGCCCCCCCACCCAGCTGGGAGGTGTCCATGGTCACCGTGGTTTTGGGAAAGGATGGAATAAAAGGGCATCCCCTGATTAGATCAAGGGGACTGAATCCAATACCGAAGACAGTCCCTACATACTCGGGAGATTTGAATGAGGTATGACAATGGCAGATCCAGCAGGGACTATTGAACAGCATGCACCCACTGAAGAATCTGCATGTGAAGGTGCGCTAAGGGTAATAGACCGATCGTGGCTGCCACAGACCCCAACACCCTCAGGACTGTTTCTGTTGTCAGAACTTGGGTTTGAAGAATGTATAGAACATGCAATTTGAGACTGTATATCCTGTCTGGGGTGAAGAAAACTTTCATTTGAATCATGTCCAACAAAGTCCCAATGAAGTCTAAGATCTGAACTGGGACCAGTGATGACTAATTGAGACTGATGGTGATGCCCAGTCTTTTCAATAAATGGTACCTGGTTCTGAAGTGATAATGACTGGCTCCTAGCCAGAAGTGGAGAAACCTCCCGGAGTACCTGTCCATCTTGATATGATAGTATGCATCAAAGAAAAAGGACATTTTTGCAATCCCCCCCCCCCCAGTAAGTTCTATTTATGCAGATGCCAATATTAATTTGACTATTGAGAATTTGTTGATGAACTCACCAAAGTCAGCTAATTGTGAAATTGTGCATCATCCATGTTTACAGTCTGTTGATGATGCATTAAATACGGCTAGTTTAGCTAATGACTGTTTGTCTTTGGGTACCCATTTGGGTAATGAACACTTGTTGCTGAACAGAACTGGATTGGTCAATAATGAGAATGAAATGATGTTACACCCTGCTGATGTTGCTTTTAGATGTGATTAATTTGTCTAATGAATCTTTGACATTTGATATGCAAAATGCATTATTGAAAGGGGCAAAATTTGTGCCCACTAGGTTTCCCACATTAGCGGACATCATTTTTGACGTCAAGCGGTTTGTTCGTAAACTAAATTTGAAAGTTTTTTCCATGACAGGGAGAAAAAATGTACCCAGGATATATGTGATATTTCTGATAATGATGAATTGCTAAACTTGAGTACTTATGATTATGAGTTAGACACATTATCTTCAGATGGTGAATCTGTTCATGATAACTTTGAAGGTGAGGATTTATGTTTGGGCTATGGGCCTATCCCTATACCTAATTTTCCTTCTGACAGTACCTTTATGCCCCCTAAATGTTCACATGCCATCAATGTTTCTAAAAATACTGTTTGTGCTAAAATTGAACGTGAATTTAGTAATTTTTGTAAAAATAAAAAGAAGTATAATCTTAGTAAAAATGAATGGTTAGCACTTAAACAATTGAGAACAATGTCAGATAGGATAGTTATTAAAGAAGCGGATAAAGGGGGCAATTGGGTCATCATGGACACTGAGCAGTATGAAAATATGGTATTTGAGTTATTTGAGGAGAATGTATATAAAAATTACATGGGAATCCATTGCAACAATACAGTGAGGAACTTTGTGAAATATTAGAAAGAGGGGAACATTTGGGTTTTTTGAAATCCAATGATGTTAAGAAACTCATGGTGAATGAACCCAAACACCCCTATTTGTATGCAATACCAAAAATTCACAAAAAATGTGAACAACCCCCAGGTAGACCTATAATTTCAGGTATAGGCTCATACATAGAGAGAGTCAACAAGTTTTTGGATCATTTAAAAGCTTATTTGTATCTTGTTGTATCTCATGTTAAAAATACTAGCGAGGTTTGTAAGGATTTGTGTAACACGAAGTGGAATCAAAGCTACTTTAGGGCTATTGTTGATGTGACAGCTTTGTATACGAACATACAGATTAGATGGGGCTTGGAAGCTTTGAGGAAGACAATGGAAGAGGGACCCTGTACCTCCTTTTTGCTGTCCCTTTTGGAATTTAGTTTAATGCACAATTATTTTGTGTGGAAAAAAGATTTTTATTTACAATCTAACAGTACAGCGATGGGGGCATCTTTCGCCCCGTCATATGCTGTCATATACATGGGTGAATTTGAAAAATTGTTCATGTTCCAAAATCCTTTTTTTGTTAGTAACGTTTTGCATTACAAACATTATATAGATGATCTCATCTTTGTATGTAGAGGTGACAAGATGGGGTTTGAAAAATTTATGGCGAAACTTAATGGGAATATGCATGGACTCAAGTTTGTTTGGCAATGCATGGATAAAAACACAGCATTTTTAGATGTGGAATTTTATATTGATGGGCAAGATAGAATTCAACATAGGCCATATAGGAAACCAACATCTGAAATAACATTTTGCATGCTGACAGTATGCATACCCCACACTTGCTCAGGGTGCTACCATATGGTGAATTTAGGAGAATATTTTTTAATACCTCCGATAAACAACTTAGGGCAACATTCATGCAAGAGGTACATGAAAGCTTGTCTTTAAGAAGGTACTCTGAGGCAATTCTCTCCAAAGCCCAAAATAAGGTGTGTCAAAAAGTGTATAGGGCAGATTGTCATTTTATAGAAAGAGATGAATCAGAAAAAGAGAAAAGGTTGTTTTTGGTAATTAAGTTCTCTGAATTTTCTGAAGTTTGAAGGGAATAATAAGACAGTTTTAGGGTATAGTGACTGAAGATGTCCTAGTGGGAAATCTTTTTCCCAAGCATGTTACTTTTTCCTATGGCAGACATAATAATTTGAAAGAATTGTTAAACAGAAAAATCTATGGAATGGGGAATGATAATACTGTCGGTATGTATAGATGTGGGAAATGTTCTATATGTACTAAGGTTAAAAATTTGCATGGTGAAAGGATTAATGGCAAGTTTTATTTTGCCAAGGAGAAATTTAATTGCAACTCATGTGGGGTGATTTATATCCTCAGATGTAATTGTTCCAATACCTTGTGGTATATACAGGGCAGACCACAAGACAGGTTAAGGTTCGAATTTTGGAACACATTGGGGATATTAGAAGGAAGAATTTGGATAGCCCTGTGGCCAACCGTTTTGTATCTTTGCATCAAGGACAAATGAGGGGATTGATCTTTAGTGTACTTGCACGACCTAAGGGTCATAATGGTAATTTTCAAAGGGAATTGAACAAACTTGAATTTTGGATGATAGTTAATTACCATACATTAAGTCCCAGGGGGATGAACTTAGATAGCAATATGACTTTGTAGCAACTATAATTAAATTTAGGAATAAGTAGAGCAAAAATAAAATTACTTAGGAAAATGAATTATTTAAATTTTTATGATGAATTATTTATAAAATAAAATAAAATAGAAAATTTGCAATGCGATGTATATATAGTTCTTATTTTTAAGTTGCTCGTAGTTGCACTTTAAAAAATCAGTTTTTGTGTAACAATATATATAATTGATTGGTTAATTGTATATAATTAATTGTTTTTTGGAATATAAGGATGTGATTTTTTTTAAGTAAATTGTTCTATTGAAGGCGAATGGCCGAGGTACCAGAACATATGATCGTACAATAAAAGAAAATCTACATTTTGGAGCATTGTTCTTCTCTGGTTTTTCTCTGATGTCTTTTTGAAGTCAAGTAAAGGTTTCCTGGTTGGTGGTTGTGTTTGTATGATAGTATGTGGCCTGGAGGTTGAATGAGCACATCAAATCATTCACCTGCAGAAAGGGCAGTACATAATGAAGGGTACCATACGGAATTTTGACTTGACTACTGACAGGTTCAAGGTGGAAAGATCCAGAATGGGTCTTAAGTCACCTATTTTCTTTCGTACTAAAAAGAACCTAGAATAAATGCCTGATCTGGACTGGTCTCAGGGGACAGGCTGGATGACTCATTTTCCTAGCAGCTTTTCTAGCTGTATAGCTGCTTCCTCCCTTTGCATGGGTAGAACATCCAGGATGTGCTTCGGTGGTCATGATGGTTCATTGAATGGGATGGAATATCCTCTGGATATAATCTGCAACAGCTAATGATCTGTTGTTACGGACTCCCATGCTGATGGGTGAAGTGATAGTCGACCCCCAACTTCCTCCAGAGATGAGCAGTCAGGCAGACCTTCAGGGCTGCTGCCCGGGTTTGTCAAAGAAAGGTTCTCGGGACCCAAAATTTCTTGGACCCCCTCTCCCCCCTAGGGTGGTGTTATCATAACGCCCTCTGTCTCTGAGTTCTAAGTATCCCGGGAAAATGCCTGAGACTTTTGGAACCACATCTTCTTTGTCCCTTGCTGATTCCTTGAGAAGGATCTTTGAGAGGAGTGAAGTGGATCCCGAAGGCAGACAGTGTCTTCCCGTCCTTCACAATCTGGACCAATGTCTCGTTGACTGACTTCCCAAAAAGGGAAGAACCGTCATAAGTGGCGTTTGTAAAAGACGCCTTGAAGGCTTCTGAGAATTGACAAGGCCAGAGCCAGGCATGGCACCTAGTAGCAATGCCAGTACCAGCTGTCCTAGCGGCTCCCACCGTGGCATGGGAGAGAAGACGCATGAACGTATTTGCCACAGACTTGAGAGTGGCCATCTGAGCGGAGAATGCCTTTTTATCCCCTGTTGACACCAGGAGCGGCCTTAGGTCAACTGGCGATCTAGGCAAAAGGGCTCCATGGTGCCCCCCACCACACCACCTGGTGCCCCTATCCTGGTCTACCTACACCAAATAAATATTGGAAAAGTGCCCCTGCTAGAGCAGCGCCCTAGGCGGCCGCCTAGTTGGCCTATGCCTAAGGCCGGCTATGGTTGACATGGACTCCGGGGTCGACTCAGCAATCTCCTTGACCAAGTCTTGCTGCTGTCGAATGACATGTGCCATGTAGTTCCAGCGCTCTTACAGTCACTGAAGCATTCACCCACTTTCCAGAATGGTCCCATCACCCTTGACTCTTGGTCAGGACGATGAACCATAGAGCTCTCCAGTGCGAGTGTTTCTTGGTTGCGGCTGCCACAACCATAGCATCCACGGGGGATCCCCTGTTCCAGTAAGTCCTATCTGAAAGGGGACTAAGCACTTTATCTGGATGCTTAGGGATAGGCTCCACAGTAAAAACAAAACGAAACAAAACCGCCAGATAAAACACTCTCATTAAAGTCCAAAATAGCTAAAAAGAAAATGAAGAGTGCACCATGTATCGCCAGGTCAAATGAAAATTCATAAAGTCTCCTTGTAAAACCAATGGTCCACGTTTATTGTAGACAAAACGAACACAGGAACTGCAGAAATATAAGCGCTTTCGCGTTGCATATCAACGCTTCATCAGATATAAATGCAGTAAAGACCACCCCTCCCTTTATACAAAAGACCTCATGACATCACTACATTCATTAAGACAATTAAATAATTAGAACAATAAAACACAACTTAAAAAATAAAACTTAATGCTTAAGACTCCTAGATGTTAAGAAAGGCTTAATGGACAACCTGTCATTAAGCCCAAATCTATGGGCTTGTAGCTTCATTATCCACTTGCCCTCTCTTTCCTCTGTTCTGTTCTTTGAATTACCCAACCTTTTGTCAGTGTTAACTAACTCCAAGACCTGAAATTTAAAGCTGTGTATATTACCTAGTTCCATTGTGTGTTTCACAAGGGCATTTGTAATGTTGCCTTTGCTTATGGCATAGATATGCTCTCTTATCCGCTCTCGTAGCGACCTGGTTGTCATGCCCACATAAAATCTCATACAAGATTGACACTCGGCTACATACACTAGATTCACAGATTTGCAAGTGGCATAATTTTTAAATAAGTACCTCTTTTTGGTTGCCGGATGTATGAAAATATCAGAGTTAGATATATATTTACATTGTTTGCAGGCATGACAAGCAAAAGTGCCTGTTCTCTTGCTCAAGTGCGTGTTATGATGACTTCTGTTATAACATAACAACCTATTAAGTGAGGGCATATTCCTATATGCCACTCTAGGTCTTACATCAACCAGTGATCTGATGGTGTCATCAATCATTAATATGCCCCAATGTTTATTAAAAACATTCAAAATATGGTTGTTCCTGTTGGTAAATGGAATAACAATCCTATTGTGATTATCACTATTTCTATGTTTAGATGGCTGTGAGTGTCCATATGGTCTATTAATCAAAGGAGCTCCTTCTTGTTGTCTATGATGGTCACTCTTAGAGATAGCTTCAAATACATGTTTTTTATTATAACCCCTAGATAAAAAATTCTCAGCCAAATTCTCTTTGTGCTCATAATATGCTGTTGTTTGTGATGTTAATTTAGAAACTCTAACCATTTGATTAGTAATGATGTTTTTATATATATGCTTAGGGTGCATGCTTTCTCGGTGTAATAAATTGTTTCTCCAACAGTCCTTTCTGTAAAGTTCAGTGTCAAAGCCATTTAGAGTACTAATGACTTTGACATCCAGAAAGTCAATGCTGTCAAAAGAATATGTACACTCAAAGCTAAGAAAGTCAGTAGTATTGTTAAGATAGGTCACGAAGACCAAGAGTTGTTCAACAGTTCCTCTCCACAACAAAAACACATCATCTACAAATCTGTTATAGAATATGAGATGATCAATAAATTCTGAATCTTTATTCAAGATAAAACCCCTCTCCCAATGTGCCAACACCAAATTAGCGTAGGCGTTGGCGCATGGGGTGCCCATTGCCACACCTTTGGTTTGTAAAAAATATTTGTCTTTGTGGCAAAGGACATTGTTTTCTAAAACAATCTCCAAGAGTGACATATACCTATAAATAGTACGTTCAGACAATTTATGATTCACCAGCGTGGCTCTAACAAAATCCATCCCTGAAGTGTTGGGAATGGAAGTAAAAAGAGACTTCACATCTAGCGTAACTAACAGATCATCTCCATTGAAAGAAGATGAAGAACTGTGGTTGGCCAAATTTTCAAGAAAATTCGTAGTATCTTTTAAAACATGTTGTACCTCTGCAAGAACAGGTTTTAATGCCTTATCAAGATAAATAGATGAAGGTTCAGTCAACCAGCCACGACTGGACACTATGGGTCGCATAGGTGGATCCAATTTATTTTTGTGGATCTTAGGTAAACCCCTGAAGGAAGGCACCAAGGGTTTATCAACCACAAAATAAGTGTATAAATCATTGTCAATAACTTCTGTCAACATCAAATCATATAGGCTTGCATGCACATCTCTAATCAAATTATTAAGTTTAAAGTTAGATATAGGTAAATAAGTTTCATCATCAGAAAGCATGTTCTCCATTTTGCTAAAATAGTGAGAGCTGTCCATAATAACAATTGCGCCGCCTTTGTCGGCTTGTCTAATAACAATGGCTTCATTATTCCTTAACTTATCAAGAGCTTTCCTCTCATTAACTGTTAGATTAAAAAATTGACATTTAGCAGTATTATTGCTGTATAATTCAAATAAATCCCTTTCTACTGCCTGCTCAAAAGCATCTAATAATGGATGCTGCTGGGGAATAAATGTAGAGGGTTTCTTAAACAATGCATAGTTGGTATTAGTTAAGGCCTCATTATGCCCATAAAGCATCTTAAGAGTTACGCTTCTAGTAAATATTTTGACATCTGCAATTATATCAGTAATGTCATTGCAACTGGAAGGAATGAACCCCAGCCCTCTGTTTAAGACGGACAATTCATTCACATCTAAAATATATTTAGAAATGTTAACCACTAAGCCATCATTTATATCAATGTTAATGGGCAGTTCAATCAAGTCCTTGGTCTTGGTACCTTTTTGGTGTGCAGAAAGTTGTCCTCTACACTCTTCCTTTTCATGGCTCTGCCATGTGGTGACCAAGTTCTTTTTTCGAACGGTCTGTAGGGTAGAGGAAAAGAAGGTGAGCCATCCCCTAAGGCAAATAACTCGTCTTCAGGCTGAACGACGAAAGAGTCCAAAGAAATCTGTTTCTTATGCACATCTTGGCTCTTTGTGCATAAAATGTTCATAGGCTCCACAGTGTTCAGTTCCTTCCATGCTCAAGATGTTACGAGATCCACCAAAGGATCCATGCCAGGTGACACCCAAGAAGCAGATGGGCCTGTGCCGAATGCCTCCAGTTACACTGATTTGTCTGAGGTCGGTTTTTGGGCAGACCCCCCTCTCTGGTGGAGGAGTTCCATGATGTCTCCAAAGGAGACATCCTTGGGGGGGTGACCATGGGGAACCTTCCCCTTCCTCCAAATCAGTGCCTTTGGTAAAGGACTCAAGTGGGGAGTCCAGATGCCTCCTCTTACACATTCGTTTGCAAGGAACCTTCTCAGTGGGACTTTCTGGGGATGACTCACAAACTTCCTGCTGCTCTCTCGGGGGAGCTTCCTGAGGCAAAACTGGCAGAGGCTGTCCTTGAGACGAGAAGATGGTCTGGACCACACCCAAAGCAGAGGGAGTCGGGACAGACTCCGAGAACGAGATGGTCAAGGGTCTCGAAGACATTGAGAGAACCCTCTCCACCCCATGAAAGACTGAAGGGGAATGGACCTCCTGGGAAAAACTGTCTGGAACCTTTCCCCTCTGACATGTCGGGGGGGGTCAGAGACAAGACTTCAGGAGCCAAGATACCAAGGGAAGTACTGCACTCTGAAAGGCTCGGAGCTGACAGCAATCCCATGGATCTGACCCTGAGACTATGGCTCCGAGAGCTTGGATCTGACCCGGTCAGATCCGACACACTCAAGGCAATGGCCAGCATTGAGGTAGAAGGTACCATCAGTGCCAACCACCCGACCCTGAAGGTCCTCAGATGCAGGGTCTCCGAAACCAGAGGTCGGATCAGAAAAGGAGTTATCTGTGTAAAAAAAGACTGTGAGCTCCCCCTTTCAAAGGGAGAGGGTGCTGGCAAGATCCCCAACTGGATTTGGGTGCGGATAAATCTCTGCATCTTCTTGCCCATCTCCGCTTCATTGACGCTCTGGGTGGAGTGGGAGGATGATGCCACAGAAACTGGTCAAAAATGCCAGTGAGGGAAGGACCTAACTGGCGACCTGGCCCATGATTCCTCCAGCTCAGGGAAGAACCTTGGGGATTGAAACCGGGGTGGTCTGGGCCTAGTTGGAGTCCTAACTTTGGCTGGCAGGCCAGCCAGGGCTGAGCGGTCTGGAGACTGCTTCCGCGGCTTGTCTCTTGACCATCTTCTCTTCCCTGGACATCTTGGCGGGAATTTGAGTCCCAGAGGCTAGGGAAGAGGAAGAAGGTGCAGCTGCTGTTCCTGGGTGGGGGGGGGGGGCGCAGGAGCTACCGTCCCTGAGGAGGGAATCAGTCCTTTTAGGATCAGTTTGTCCCTCCTGTCCTTCAGTACTGTGGTATTGAACCCAGCACAGACAAGACAGGTGGTCTGAAGGGGCGCTGCACCCAGGCACACTACACACAGAGTGTGGCCATCAGCTGGGGAAAGCTTACAGCTTATGGCCACACTCTGTGCACTTCCTGAATCCTAATTTTGGTGCTTTAGACATTCCTAATTATGTCAGGCACACTCCCACATGCACACAAAAGGAGATAGGCCAAAAGGAAAAAAGAGAGGGGAGATGTTTTTTTTTTAACCAATGACTGTCGTGGGGAGGGAGATAGAAAGCGAGAGAGAGAATCATTAAGAAAGGTAGAAAAAAAGGTCAAAAGGATCAAAAATTAGCACTTACACTACCCACTATACACCTAGAGCTCGGACCACGCTGTTTGCTGAGATCTGAAGGGAGGACGGAGACGGGGGGGGCATTATGAGTAAGGGGAGGAGCTTGGAGCTTGGGTCAGATGCTAGAAATGTGGCCGTGATGGATCCGATACGGATCCTTAATCCAAAGGTTGAACAGGTTGAAGACAAAATGAAGTCATCTACTTCAGATTAGATATTTAGCTAAATCTAACCAGTAACTAGAAACTGTAGATGTATACACCAGGCTCTACTATATACCTCCAGTATGATACATGGCTTAAAATAAAATGCAGTACATGCAAAGTTTTTTAACTGCATAATCAGCACTGATAAAAATATATAATTTCAGATATGGTTATATTGTCTGTTGGATCATTCATACAAATTTCATTTTGTCTACATACACTGCTTCCAGGAAAAATAAAATTTCATACTGTAAACTTTATACACCACTGATATTCTTCATCTAGGACTACAAACTCTGAGGCCATTTGAATGGATCTATACATTGTTAAGTAGGTCAACATAATAATCATATTACACTTTTGAATGTTGGGCTTGTTGAGTTGTACCACTGCGTCAAAACAGAAGTTATGTACTTACCATAATGTTCCATGTTTGTAGTCCATCTCGCCTACATTCTTGCTGGATGGGTTCAGAGCCGATATTCAGCTCCGACTCAGCCGATACTAAAGCTCAAGAGCTTTTACTGGTTCGAGGCTAACCCATATCCTATGGTGCCTCATGGGAATTCCCCAGATCTTGTTTGCAAGAAAGCAATAAATACCTAATAGTTATGAAACTATGTATAACTGTGTACATACAGACAAGCATCGTGTAACATTATCCATGCCAGGTGGACACAACTACAACCAGGTCAGACAGCATAAGTATAGTCCACCATATCCTCCAGAAACAGGAAGGGGGCAGGAGGGAGGGTCGCAAGAATGTAGGAGAGATGGACTACAAACATGGAACATTATGGTAAGTACATAACTTCTTTATGTTATGTAGTCCTATCTCACTATAATTCTTGCTGGATGGGACAGCGTCCATAGCACCTTTATCCCGGGTGGCTCAAGCGAAAAGACTCCAGCACAGTGGACCCAAAGGATGACCTGTCCCGGGAGGCTAAGTCCAATTTGTAATGAGTGACAAAGGTATGCGGTCTTGCCCAAGTAGCTGCTGCACAAATGGTATCAATTGGGAGCCTAGATCTAAAGGCACATGAAGTTGATACTGCCCTTGTAGAGTGACCTTTTACTTTGTTGGGTAACTGTTTGCCAGCAGTCTGATAAGCAAAGAAAATGCAATCTGAAAGCCATTTTGAAAGGGTAACCTTAGAAACAGGCAAGCCTTTATTTTTGTCTGAAAATGAAACAAATGATTGATCTGATTTTCCAAATTCTTTAGACCTGTGTAGGTAAAACCTGAGAATTCTGTGGACATCCAACTGGTGTAGCCTGTATTCAGATTTATTAGAATGATAGGTTCATAGGTTGATACTAGGCTATCTGCCCTAGGGCATTTACAAGCCTAGCCAGAGTGTGTTTGGCTTTCGCCACCCTACTTAGATTAGTTGACTGTGCCTCTATATAGTAGGCCACAGAAGATAGCCCATTTAAGGTTAGTTTACCATGCCTCTGTCTAGCAGTGACACAGAAGAGATCCCAGGGGTAAATTTACGATCTCCCATCCAAACGTATAGGTTCATAGGTTAAAGGTGCATTGAAGCTTCCCTGACCGGGAATCAAACCCGGGTCACAGAAGATAGCCCATTTAAGGTTAGTTTACCATGCCTCTGTCTAGCAGTGACACAGAAGAGATCCCAGGGGTAAATTTATGATCTCCCATCCAAACGTATAGGTTCATAGGTTAAAGGTGCATTGAAGCTTCCCTGACCGGGAATCAAACCTGGGCCGCGGTGGTGAGAGCACCAAATCTTAACCACTAGACCACCAGGGACTCCCCTTTGGAAAAAACACTGGTAGCTCAATGGTAGTGTTAAGATTATGTTCTGAACATACCTTGAGAAGAAAAGAAGGGTTAGTCCTAAGTGAGAGAGTATCCTTATGGAAAACAATGTAAAAGTTTGCAATTCTGAGACTCACTTAGCAGAGGTTATGGCTACTAAGAATAGTGTTTTCCAAGATAATAATTTCAGATCCGATGAAGACGAGGGCTCAAAGGGGGAAGAAATTAAGGATGTGAGAACTAAGCTTAGGTCCCAGGGTTCTGGTGGATGTTTGATTGGAGGCCTGAGAAGGAGAACTCTCTTCAAAAAGGTTTTGCACAAAGAGTGGGACATGATGGGATTTCCCATGTAGCCAAAATGGTAATTAGAGATGGCAGCTAACTGAACTGTAGCAGTTGCAGCTCCTTCATGAAAGATGGATGCAAGGAAGGACAAAATAGATTCTATAAGAGCTGTATATGGATCTAAACCTTGGTTTACAGCCCAAATAGAAAACCTTTTCCATTTGCTTGAGTATAACTTCCGAGTGGAAGGCTTGTGGGAAGAAATCAGAATGTGTTTGACTGAAGGTGAAAGGGAAATGCACCTGGCTATTCGTGGAACTGAAGCATCCATGCTGTCAATTTTAGGGTTTGGATGGTAGGATGGAAGGAACTGCCCCGACTGATGAATCAGGAGTTCTGGAGATGGTTCCAGAATCCATGGTTCCTCCAAGAGGTAGGGCCACAGGAAGGGAAACCAGACTTGATGAGGCCAGTAAGGAGCAATGAGGATCAGGGTACTCCTCAACTGTTTCGCTTTCTGTATTACTTTTGGAATGAGAGGAAAAGGTGGGAAGGCATAAAGGAGTCCAGGGTCCAATCGTGGACTAGAGCATCCCTGGATGACATCCCCGGATGGGGAATTAGGGCAAAGTAGTTGATGCATTTGGTGTTCAGGTGTGTGGCGAATAGGTTGCAGCAAGGCTGGCCCCATCTGTGAAAGATCTCTTTTGCAACTTCTGCATTCAGGGACCACTCGTGAGGCATGAGAATTGCTCGACTGAGTTTGTCTGCTATCACATTGGACTTCCCTGGGATGTGTGTTGCTACCAGAAAGCACTGAGTGTCCATCGCCCATTTCCAAACTCTTAAGGCCTCTCGACAAAGCGGATAAAATTTTTTCCCCCTTGCTTGTTTATGTACAACACGACAGACATGTTGTCTGACTGAATCACAATTGTCACGGTAGGAAGAGAACTGTGAAGTGCTTGCAGTGCATACAGCACTGCTCTCATCTCCAGAACATCGATGTGCAAGTGGTTCTCATGGTTCTGCCAAGTACCGTGGACTGTCATCCCCAGATAAACCCCCCCACCCTATCTGGGATGTGTCCGTGGTCAAAACTGCATTTTCTTAAGGAGGAACAAGTGGATGACCTAAAAGAAGTTGTTCTGCGTGCAACCACCATGTCAGATCCTTCTTGCAGGTGTTTGTGATGAGAATCTGATGAGAGAGGGGAAGATCCTGTATTGACCATTGGGCAAATAGTAGCCAGTGAAGTACTCTCATGTGTGGATGGGCTAGAGGAACTAATAGAATGGAGGAGGCCATAATCTACCCTGGCCTGAACTTTGTGACTGTTTAGCAAAGATCTGACTTGGTTGCGCAATGATTCTACCCTTTCTGGTGTTAGTCTTGCTGACATGGTGGTTGATAAGGCTGATTTTTTTAGGTTTACTGTGATGCCTAATCTGGCACACAAGGATAGAGTCTTGTCCCTGGTTCTGATCAGTTGATGCTCGGTGTTAGCAGTGAGGAGCTAGTCATCTAGGTACAGACACACCTGGAATCCTTGACATCTCAGGTGAGCCGTTACCACTGCCATGCATTTGGTGAATACTCTGGGGGCTGTACTTAGGCCAAAGGACAGTGTTCAAAACTGAAAATGACTGGCTCCCAGCCAAAAGTGCAAGTGTCTTCTGGAGTGCCTGTCCATTTTGATGTGGTAGTACACATCCTGAGTATCTATTGAGCACATCCAATTGTCTTTCCCGATAAAGGGAAATATTGACTGTAGAGTGATCATTCGGAACTTTGATTTCTTTACAGACTTGTTGAGTTTGCTGAGATCTAGAATTGATCTCTAGTCCCCTGTCTTCTTTGGAACTGAAAAGAATTGTGAGTAAGTTCCGGATCCTATTTGCTTGGTGGGGACTTCTTGGATGACTCTTTTTCGCAGCAACGAGATGACCTCTGATGTTGCACGGTCTAGTTGAATGGGTGGCACGTCGGGAACAGAGCGGTTTACTGGGGGATCAGAAACAAAGGGAATCAGGTAACCTCTGGATATTATAGTTTGTACCCAATAATCCTGTGAAATGTTTAGCCAGGTGCTTGAGTACAGAGATAGATGACCCCTGGCTGCCTCCAGAGATGGAAAGTTGGGCAACCCCTCAGGGGCAATGGAAGGGATGATCAGAGAAGGTTTCTCTATCTCCCTGGTGCTGCAGACCTCCTCTGCCATGAGGATGATGTCTTCCATTATATCCTCCCCCTCTGCCCCTAGGGAAGGGTTGACCTTGTGCCTGAGGGAAACCATTTTGGGATTTACGGGACCACATTTTCACTCTTGTTTGACCCTTGGGATAGGGTCTAGAAGGAAGGGAGAAATGGACTCCAACAGCAGATAAGGTTTTCCCATCCTGCTCACACCTGGTCAAGAACTCTTTCACCTGAGGTCCAAAATGAGATGATCCATCAAAGGGGACGTTGGTGAAGGAAGACTTAAAGGATTCCGTGAAATTACAAAGACGCATCCAAGAATGTCTCCTAAGAGATTCCTGCTGTGGCTGCCCTACTTGCTCCATCTGCTGCATAGGAAATCAGCCTCATGGAGGAGTTAGCTATCGATGTAAGGGTGGAGAGCTACGCAGAAACCTTATCTGTGGATCCCGAAGCTACTGAACCCTGAAGGGTATCTCCCAAATCTTTCAGGAGATCCCTCTAAAGTCATGTGAAATGGGTAAGGTAATTCAACGATCTCAAGGTAAATGCCATTGAAGAGAAGCTACGCTTTCCATAACTATCCATCGTCCTGGACTCCATGTTAGGAGGATGGATATTGGAAGATGTCTCCGACAACTCTTTCTTGGTGGCCGCTGCTACCACCATAGCATCAACAGGAACCCCTTTGGAAAGAAAGGACTTATCTTTTGGTGCAGTCATAAATTTATTTGACCTCCTCTGGACAGGCTCCACTGTGTCTGGGGAGGTCCAGGCTTTCCGCGATATGACCCCCAAGAGCTGGTCATAAAGTGGTGTCATCCAGGAGGTGAAAGGTCAGGAACCAAATGCCTCAAGATACACTGATTCATCCTCAGTAGGGTTAGAGGACTTCCAATCACTCCTCTGTCTGAGGATTTCCAGGATGTCAGAAAAGGAGACATCCTCAGAGGGGAATCTAGGGGACCCTTCTTATTCCTCCAACTCAGTGTCAGACATGACAGACTGAGGTGAGTCAACATGCTTCCTCTTACAAAGTCTCTTCTGAGGGAGCTCTCCAGTTGGATAATCTGGGGAAGTCTCGGAAGAGGGGGAGCCTCCAATGGGGGCTACTTGAGTCTCTGGTTCCCTATGCTGTGGGGGTGGCAGGGAAGTAGAGGTTGCTGCCGGCTGCTGGAGGGACATCGATTCCAAAGGTATGGCTTTTGCAGAAGATAAAGCCTTCTCTATTGCTTCGAAGGCCTTTCCTCCCTGCTCTGAAGAAGACCTTTGCTCTGAGGAGACGGATGGTGGACTCGAGCGAGGGGGAATGGCTCTGAAGCAGATGTGGGAAATGAGCTGAGTTGAGCAGAAGTGCCGAGAGGTAGGGTTGGTTCCAAAGAAAATCCAGGGTGACTATCCCCCACGGAGTCGACTTGAGAGCATCAGCTCCCAGATCCCTCAGCTCCAGACTGAGCCACTGAGGATAGAGTTATTGGTTCCGAGGAAGCAGGAAGAATCCTCGGAACCAAAGGATCCAACATTGAGGAACCTGAAGTGATTGACTCCGAGAGCAAAGCAGTCAGAGGAGGAGCAGTAGATTGCAAAAGGGTTGGCTCCAAAGCCTTTGGGTCTGGAGGGGCCAATTTTCTTGCCAGAGCCGGGTCAGAAAGCACCCTCTTCACCACCCACTCGATGTCCTCACCTGAGAGTGTCCTGGACGATTGGGCGGAGACAGAAGGAGATTCTCTCCTCTCCAAAATAGGAGATCTCAAGGTAGGTGAGACAGGGTCAATCTCAGGTAACTGTCTATGTACCAAAGGTTGCCTTGGCACCGAAGAGACAGACGGCACAGAGACAGAAGAAGCTGAATCAGAGCCAGAACTCCTTAGCTCTGTCGTTTTGGACTTTTCAACAGTTTCGAAGCTGGAGCTGACGATTATCGTTTGGTAGTCTTAGGAGCTGTCTGACCAAGTTCCAGCCGTTCCTGGAAGGAACTGGTTATAAGACCCCTATCTATGAGTTTGCGTTTCCTCTCATTAAGAACCCAAGTACTGAAGGCATGGCAAAAAGTACAGGGTTCTTGTAAGCGGGCTTCACCTAAGCAGTACACACAGCTAGTGTGACTGTCAGTGACATCTTTTGTGAACATTTATCAAATTTTTTAAACCCCGAAGGGCAGTGGTCCTTGTGTTCTCTGTCCTTTTCTTTAGACATGCTAACAAGAACAAACTAATAAAGCTACCTATGAAAAAAGACAACGCTAACTGTAAAAAAAACTATCTACTGAGGTAAAAATACCAACAAACATTAAAGATAGAAATTTAGAAAGGTTCTATATATATATATATATATATATATATATATATATATATATATATATTTTATATATAAAAAACACTCAGGGAGGAAAGGCCCTCTAACTTAAACGGGCAACTATGGCCTTCTAACTGAAACAGGCCGTACAGTCCGATGGGGGGAGATAGGGGTCAAACACTCCACACAATAAGGGTCATTAACTATAAGAGAAAAAGATTGAAGAACGGTGGTGAAAAAAGAACAAGATTTAGTAAAAAATCTGCTACTTAGCCAACGAGCCGGTAATGAGACAACCTCGAAACTTTCGTGGCAAACAAGATCTGGGGAATTACCATGAGGCACCATGGGACAGGGGTTAGCCTCAAGCCAGTAAAAGCTCTCGAGCTTTAGTATCGTCCAAGTCGGAGCCGAATATCGGCTCTGAACCCATTCAGCAAGAATTACGGTGAGATAGGACTACATAATATCAAAATGTTACCCTTCAAAAATGTATCAAAATACCACATCTTACACATTGTACAATTTGCTAAATTTATGATTAAATAACATATGGAACTTATAAGATCCTTGTGCAGGTTTATTACTGTGTTTGTTGCAACATTTATGATAGCCATAACAAATCACTTGAGCGAGGTACATTTATGTCATGGTGACCTCTATGTGGAACTTCTTATGCATTTAGGCAGACAAACATATTAGTTTTTAAATATATTTGCATCAAAAACTGGAAACTTATCTGTCTATTACAAGGCTTGTTTTCCTGAGTAATATATAAATACATACAATATATTTTATTCATTTAAAGTAATTTGCACAAGTCATGCAAGTCTCTCCAGATTTAATAGACATTTATCAGACAGAAAACTCCTTCTCCTTAAATCTAAGAACAGTTTCCCAGATACAGGAAAATCCACTGGACCTTCTCCTTAAAGAATATCTCTTTCATAGTCCCCTCAGTTCTCAGTGCACTGGCATCCTATATTGTCTTTTCTTTTTTATCTTACATATGACCAGCCAAGTTTCACACATTCCAGTCATGGTAGAATGATTTAAACTGCTTGTGATGGAATAAAACCTTCTCAACACTGTCCTTTACTCTAGACAATGTTACATAAAAAACCCTTACATGGTCCTCCATTTACATTCACAGACATACCTAAATATGTGGGTGTGTGTGTCTACATGAGTAATGAATTACCACCAATGAGACTGACTGAAAAAAAAAAAAACATTTAAAAATCTCATTGCTGATGCACATTATTGAAAACAAAAGTAACAATGTTACTGCAGATGTAAACGAGTGTTCCATTTGAGATCACAAACAAACAAACTAATCTGATTTTATCTGAGGAGGTTTCACATGGGGGTTCAGTTTCCACACCCCAGAGCTTAAACTCTCAGCTAGATTGCACAACTGTTTGAAAAAGGGAAAAAAACATTGAATTATGCTACAGTCAACCTCTGACTGTAACATAATTCAACCATATTCTCTACACTGGTTTGCCTTCTACATTTCTTGACATATCCAAAGCACAGTTTCTAGAATTAATACATGTGACAGTTTCTGAGTTATTTCTAGTAACCTACACCATTTGATTTTGGATCCTTTGCTATCTCCCTTAAACATGCTCCCATTTGTAGAACTCACAGGGAGACCCGCTTTCACCATCACTGCTATGCTACTTATTTATTTATTATGGATTTCTTTGTAAGTTCTAGGAACGCATCTAAAATGCATGATCTCTAATCAAACAATTTCAAGATCTCCAAGACAGTTGCCATTGCCTTTCTCCTTACCTTGAGGGATTTAAGCTGTCAGACCATCTCTCACCTCTATTTATGGTAGTATAAAATGGGCATTACTGAGAAGGTGAGAAGTCTTGTCTGATCATTAACAAGAAAATGACAGTGATGGACTGAATTATTTCTGTTGTAAGATCTGGTTTCCAACCAAGAAACATTGTCTGGATCAAACACATTCTTTCTCTACAAGAAATCTATTTGGTTGAACATGTCCTGGCATTTTCTTTTTTGTCTGTTGTTAACCCCTTATACCTAGGACTACAAGAAACAGAACATGATCCACTATTGCTGGTGCAGAATTCCAAGCCTGGTTACTTACTGGTTCCTTCAAATACTAATATACTGCCAAGTTCTACAGAGTCTGCACTGATTGTCAATTTGTTATTACCTTCAATATTACTGTGCTGGTTTATTTAACTTTGCACAACATGGTTTCCTTTCATCTAAAATAGCTCCTGGTCTCAAAGAATCATATTTGATCTTATGTTGATTACCCCAACATTTTGTTGGAAGTTCCCAGAGTATACTTAGAGACAAAGTGATCGTTTTTTTTTTTTTTTTTTTTTTTTTTGCTATTAACCCGTTTTCCTCAGTAAGTGAGAGTAGTTTTAAAAGTTTCCTAAAGAACAGGTCTACATCCTTTTCCAAACCTTATTTAATCATCAAGTATTAAATGTAGTTTTAAGCTATGGTGTTTTATTTGTAGTATTGGTAGACACATTTAAGCATGTTAGTAAACCTGAATTACTTGTCAATGTATGCTTATAGATAACATGACATATAAATAATGTATAAGCTATCAAACTAAGACAAATTCACATGCATAGAAGTGTTATCACTAAAACGTAGTCAAACTAAATATATAAAATTACATAAAAGGCACGAAGAAAAAAAGATTGAAAAGAAAAAGTAACTAATAATTTTAAAAGGAGGTGTGCCTTTTGTCATCCCCATGTGGGGTTGTGCTTCTACATCCTTATCTCCTATATTCTAATGCTGGGGTTGCACATCCTTAGAAGTAAAATGTTCACATTTATTTAGTAACCAAAATATTTCCTTTATTCCATGGTACTATAACCATGGGGGCAGACTACATTAAGTATCTAATTTGTGAGAGCTGTAACTCATACCTCAACATAACTCAGGCTTTGTGCCCACTGAATGGCATACAGCAACGATTATCCCACTCCACAAAGGGGGAGCCACTGCAGACCCTGGGAACTACCGCCCCAATAGCCTGACAAGCCTGGTCTGCAAGGCTATGTAATGTATCATCATGGAACTTATAAACAATGACATTGGTAATCTCCAAACTCTGGACCCTACCCAGTTCAGGTTTGTAAAAGGCAGAGCATGTTTCCTAAACCTGATAGACTTCTTTGAAGCGGTCACCAAAGCCATAGATGAGGGTAAGGTAGTTCACACAGCCTATCTAGATCTTGCCAAGGCTTTCGACACCATCCCCCACTATAGAATTATAGATAAACTCATTAAACTAGGTATAAATCCCTATGTCACAAGATGGGTTGCCAACTGGCTCACTGACAGAACCCACACTATGAAAGTAGCAGACTCTAAATCCAACTTCAGACCAGTGACAAGTGGAGTACCACAGGGTTAAGTCCTGAGTCCTCCCTTGTTTGGTATCTACTTCTCTGAAGTACAGGCTAACACAGAAGGTCTTTGGCTAACAAAGTTCACAGATGACTGCAAACTAGGAGCCATAATCAAAACTCCTAATGATGTGGACATCCTACAAAAGGGCCTCATTGAGACAGAAGCCTGGTGTCAAAGCCATGGCCTCAAGCTCAATGCCAAAAAGTGCATTGTCATCCCTTTTGGTAAAAACTCTGTACCTATGAACTACCACATAGGTGGTACTCTACTTAACACCGAAAGTGTGATAAGAGACCTTGGGACAAAAGTGGGCAGTAGTCTCTTCTTTGATCACATCGCCACAGTCGTCAGGAAATCCTTCTACATGGCACACCTCATCACAAAAGGTTTCTCATCCAGGAAAAAAGAGGTCATTGTTACCCTCTATTCATCACTCATTAGACCCATTATAGAGTGCAATGCCCCTTTTGGTATGTACCTCACAAGACATCTACAACAACTGGAAAGGCTGCAGAAATACCTCACAAAGAGGATTAACGGCCTCAAACAGATGCCTTAAGCAGACTGTCTCAAAAAACTCCAGCTTTACTCCATCGCATATCGCCTACTCAGAGGCAATCTCTGCCTAACATACAAAGCTATGTCAAACCCAGAGCTGTTGGACATGCTCCACTTAACGAAATCCCAATCCCTCTGAGCTACACACTCTAGGGACCTAAACCTTGTCACCACAATAAACAGAACATGCTGGAAGGATAGATTCCTGTCCCAGAGACTTCCCATACTCTGGAACAAACTACCTATCTATATGAAACAAAACTCCTCATTAGCACTCTTCAAGACAAATCTTGATGATTGGATGGGAGATAGGAAATTCACCCCGGGGATCATTTCTGTGGCTCTGCTCAACAGGGACACAGGAAAATAATTTTCTTGGGTGGAGAAAGCCAGGGTACCATTTAGTTAGGCTTATATAGGCCCTACCTATGAACCTATAAGAGTGTGAAGCACCTTAGCAAAGCTTTTCATAACAATTTATCCTTATCAGCATTGTTTTGTAATAAAATACTGAATCTTACCTGTATAGTCAATGTACAAAAAGCACAGTTGTTAATTAGCCCATGAGTATTAATAAACTTTACGTAAGACAGCTTTATAAATGACTACAAGTAATGGCTCCTTTTCCAGTCGAAGCACTACTTAAGTTTCTGGCTGTTCTCCTGATTGCTGTGCTTACATAACCCCTTGTATCCCCCACATGTTCCTGGCAGGCTGTCTCTGAAAAGGTAGCACCAGGAGGCTCCCTGACTTCTTAGGGAGTTGACATTACTGTATGCATTTTCTAATGGCTACTGTATGAGTGATTCTACAGCATAACACATGTCACAGCACTAGGGGACATCTTGCATGCAATCGACGTTCCACAGTCCAAAGCTCCCTAACTCTGCCCAGTGGACTGAAATCCCTGTGTTGCTCAACTGGGTGAGTAATAAGGACCTGTCTAAGGATACACTTGCCTTGGGCCCTTTGAGTGGACTGACTCTTAGCTTTTACACATGCCCAGCCTTGCAACTTCTTTCACTTTGAGCTCTGTCTTCTTCTATAGCTCTTTGAGGTCTCTGCCTGGCATGCTCCCTCCTCATCCTCTCTACCTGCATAGCCAAGGATCAAAGCTGCTAATTCAACTTGGGTCATCTTGGCTGCAGTCAGGGCTTTATCCATCTATGTCATTAGTGCAGGTAAATGGCTACAAGAAATTCGGGTTAGCTAGATATGCAAAAGTTTAGTAATATTAACAGACAAATATCTCAGAATTCTGTTCTACTACATTTTAAACATTGTTAACATAGGATGACTACAGACAACTATAAAAGTTACTGTTAAATGATATTAATATTGGCAGCAGTGGAGCAGCATCCATAATATCTGAATATCAAGTTGACATTAGACCTGTAAGCAAAGTACATTACGCTAAGAAACAGTACCTTGTTTTATTTTGTTATATGTCAGTTTGATAAATGTCAGCTTTCAGTCTCCTAGCTTCAAAAACTTGTGGCTCAGTAAGAAGTTATACACACACACACACACATGTATATGTACACTAATTTGTGTATCACATATCAACGCACAAAAGAAATATATGCCAGTACAATATAAATTCACACAAAATGTATGTATGCCAGCACAACACACAGCAACTTGAAACAATCTACTCCTATATGTGCTGCTGTGTTTACAAAAGGGTGGATGCACAGTGACCTTGAAGTTTATGGTATCCAACAGTATAGTGCTATTAAACAGAACAGAATTATTACTTCTATTTATTCTGCTCTTTGATTGATTGAGCTGCTGTCCATGACCTCATGGCAGAAAGCAGCATGCTCCATTAATCTTACCCACATCTTCTGCAAATCATGAATCCTTTTCCAGATTAATTTACCATACAGACATTTAAACTAGAGAAGAGACATGGTCAAGTACAGAGATATGTGTACGAGTTACAAAAGCAATTTAAAAGGGAACGCATGAGTGAATTCTGAACAGCTTACATTTTGCTCAGTCACTACTTGCATACTATCTTGTTTTGAATAAGTAATTTAATAAATCCTGAATTCCATATACATACAGAAGTTATTATTTACTGTGTACTGCACATACTATACTATAAGACTTCCTTCTCTACCTGAAATAATGGAAAGGTAAGCTACAACTCTTACTTTAATTCTTTGACAGCCTCAAGAACATATCACCCAACATTAAAAATGTTAATGCTTCCCAGGATGTTTTTTTGCCCTTTGTCAGAAATGTTATTACTGGCTAAAGCACTATGAACATATACAGAAACCTGACATTCTTCTAAAATGTGTACCTAGCTTCAAGTGCATGACTGAAGAATGAAAGAAATAAAAGACTGACAATAGCTCTGAAGCTATTACCTTTATTATTTGTATATATATATATATATATATATATATATATATATATATATATATATATATATATATAATGTATATATAATTGTGTGTGTGTGTTTAATATTAGTTATTATTTAAGCACAAGCTGTGCCTTGGCTAATGTAAAAGGAAATCTTAATTACTTCTGGCTGGTCATAAATACTAATGAAAACTTTAGAGTCTAACTTTTGACTGATGAAGTCTTGTTATGAAGCATACAGTAATTGGTACATTTGGTTCCACCGACATTTATCATTCAATTAAAATTCCTATTTTATGAAAAAAAAACATTGGAACCCTTTTTGATGAATAAATAACAGCAATATGTCAATCCACTTGAAACAATAAACTTCAAAAAACTGAATTCTGTACTTACCGGAATGTTACAACTTCACTATTCCTAGTCCATCCACTTTGACTGATGGAATAATGTACCTCACGGCACATCTGACTTGGCAAATTCTGCTGTTCCAGAGCTCCAGATCCTCCCTTTTTCAACAATGCACCTGTCTCCCCCCTTAGATTTCAGATCATGTTTGCAGCCTTATCCAAAAAGAACTAGATGAAAGTAGAAATGATTATTGCAGGAATGCAGTCTTCAAGAAAATGTCTACAAGGCTTGTCTAGAGATGTCAGGATGGTAACAGGGGTAAGACAGGTTGGTTGTTGAAGTAGATCTAGATCCAGTGTTATTTTAAATATACAACTTACATACCTTACATAAGCCTATCCCTACATATTGACTGATGGAACAGACTTCCAGCTACCAAACTCATTGGTCACACTGTGACTGGACACCCTTGACAATGGGAGATCTAAACGAGGACCCTAGACCTGGAGATCATATGCAGTCTGTAATGCTTGACAAAGGTGTACATTGTTGACCTTGTTGCTGAGACACAAATGTCATCACTGGAGGAGATCTTGAAAAAAAGCCACAAAAGTCTCAGGGGACCTTGTATAATACACTTCACACCTTGACAATATGGTTCTGTTATTAATGTGATACATATGCATGATGCAATCTGACAGTCATCTGCACAGAGTAACCTTAGAATCATTATGACCCAGCTCAAAATGGGAATAGAAAAATAATATCTGGTTTTCTTTTCTGAAATTTCTAGTGCAATTCAGGTAAAAATGCAGTTGCCTATGAGCATCTAGTGAATGAAGCAAATTTGGATTAAGACTGGAGGATGAAATGTGTTTTAGGTTAGGTTCTGAACTGGGTTTGGGCATAAAGGAGGGGTTGGTTCTAAGGAAGACTCTGCCTTTATATAAAATCAAATAGGTCTCAAAGAGAGAGCATACAACTCGTGATATTCGCCTGGCTGAAGTATGGCTATCAGTAGCAATGTCTTCCAAGAGAGGTATCTTAATTCTTAAGAAGTAGCCAAAGGTGGTATGAGTCAGAGACTCTAAAACAAAGTTTAGGCCCAAGGGAGGGGTGGGATCTGGATCCTTAGCATGAAGTCTCAAAGGAATGTGTCTTTAAGGATGGTTTTACAGACTTCGGTTAAGGTGAGGGAATTAATACTTTGTTGAAAGTTGGAAATTTCCTCCACTGTAGTTTGATGGATGAATAATTGGATCCAGAATCAAAGAATGTGGTTAAGATCTGCAAAACTAAGGGAACTGGGGCAGTAAAGGGTTCCAGTCCCTGATGGGTCACCCAGAGGGAAAATATTTTCTATTTATTCCTATATAGCTTATAAGTTTGCAGCCATCTGAGAAGCAGAAAGGATATGAATCACCCTTGGGAAAAGAAAGGATTCTTGGCCATCACTGGAAATAGAGGATTGCTGCAGTAAGTTTGAGGGATAGAATATCTGGGTGAGGCTTACCAGACAGGTGAGTCAATAGCCCAGGTTGATCAAGCAGCCAGGGCTGTTGTTTAAGGTGAGGACAAAACACTGGGAGACAATACTAGTCGTAGCAAGAAAGGAGGTATGTGACTGATTGAGGCCTTGAACAGGGATACCTTCTCTAAGAACTTTGTCATGAGATGTAATGTAGTAAAAACAGTGGAGTACAAGAGGCCACATATAAACCACAGAATCTGTGTGTGTCCCTGTGGAGGGATTAGGACAAAATAGCTGATGCACTAAATGTTAGTTGGGGATGCAGAGAAGTCACTGCAAGGCTTGCCCCAACAATGGGATATCATCCGTTCTACTGCTGGGTTGAGGGCCCACTTTTTAGGCATCAAAATATGTCTGCTTAGTCTGTCTGCCAAATACTTGGTCCATCCTGGAATGTGCGTTTCTGTAAGAAAGAACTATGAAGACATCGGCCATTGGTACACTCTCATAGTCTTTTAGCATATGGGTTAGGACCAGGTTCCCCCTTGCTTGTTGCTATACCATACTCCAGATTTGTTGGCCATATGAACAGAAATCACACCCTGGGGAAGGAAGTTCTAAAGAGCTTCCAATGCTAGAAGGACCACCCTCATCTCCAGAATATCAATGTGAAGATTGGCATCTCAATGAGTTCACAACCCCTGGACCATTCTCCCCCCAAAATACCCCCAACCCCATCTCAGAGAGAAAGCATCTATGTTTAATGTGATTTTTGGAAGTGTAAAATGAATGGACTTCCAGCTGAGACAGAGGATTGCTGGATCCACCAGTCTAGGTGATGCCTACAGACAGATGAATAATGAATAAGTTTGTTGACTGCATCCAGAGACTGGACATCTACATGCTCATGGTCTACTGCAGTATCCTCATGCAGAGCCATGCATGTAGAATCAGGCCTAGGATTTGTGGAATCAGAGATGCAGGAGGGAAGGAGAGAAGACACTGAGGAGAGCTTTGAGACTATAGTTCTTAATGTTACCAGTCTGTCTTTGGGAAGTTTTACAATTCTTAATCTCATGTCTAGATGGTATCCTATGACTATGACAGTTTGTGAGGGCTCCAGGATGGCTAACAGAAATGTACATGGACACAAATAAAGTAGTTTCTTACTGAAATTATGGAATCGTTTGTGATGGTGTGCAGCTGGTCACTCAGGTATGGGAAAATGCAGGTTGGTTATAGCTTGAGATGGGGTGTTATAATGTACATGAACTTGATGAATACCCAGGAGCTGTGTGATAAGACTAAATGGCAGTGCTCAGAACTGATCGTGATTTGCTTTGAGCAAGAGATGGGGATACCTTTGGTATGCTTTGACCATCTTGATTTGAAGATAAATGTTCTGTAGGACTATACAGCAAATCCAATCCTATTCCTTAAGACAGTGAAGTATTAGTTGCACTATGTCCACTCAGAATTTTGACTTTTTTACATAATTGTGTAACCCATTTAAGTTTAAAATGGATCTGAGATTTTTTTGGCTTTTCGGGAACTAAAAAGACTGGAACAGAGGCTGGATCATCTCTGCTCTGGTGAGATTTCCCAAATGGCTCTTGTTTTGAAGAAACTGAGCATCTTCCATCACAGCTGCCCTCTTCTGGTGGGGTGGAACATCTGGAACCGATGGGGTTGACAAATTTGGGGGGTGTTGAGAAAAAGATTTTATAGCCTGTGGATATTATGCTCTTTACCCAGATGTCCCATGTGATGATTAACTATAAGTATAAGTGAAGAAACAGTCAGCCCCCATCTGCCCCCAGAGTGGAGCAATCAGGCTAGTCTTCTGGGATGCTGTGGTTACATTACAGAGGAAGAACCTTTAAATCCCTGATTTTGCATATCTTCTATAGTGTCTGTTAAAGGGGCCCCCACTATTCTGGTATGCCCTGTCTGAAAAGAAGTCAAAAGGCAGGTGCTGAGATTTCTTAAACCAGAAGGCTTTGGCACCCTCCTGTTTCCTACAGAAAGAACTCTGAGGGGTTTCAAAGTGCACTCCTAAAGCAGGGAGCAGTTTCTCCTCCAGTACACTTTTTGCTCTTGGACCCAAAAAGCTAGGACCTATCATAAGGGTCATTGACAAATGACACCTTAAAGCTGTCTGCAAAACCACAAAATCACAGCCAGACATGGCAATGCATCTGTCCTCTGCATTCTGTAGTAGTCTCATGGAGATGTTGGAAATAGTCAACATTGTAGCTACCTGTGACTCATTCAGATTTTGAGTGCCAGGTATGGCAGGTCTTTGCAGGGATTCTAGCACCTGTTTTACTAAGCTCTCACTGGAATCTTTACATATGTGTGAGAGGTAGTTCAGCACTCAGAGTGTGAAGGTACCCAAGGCATAAGTTCACTTACGTATGCAGTTCTTCACCCTAGACTCCTTGTTAGTAGGGTGGATTGCTGAAATCTAATTTGAAAATTATTTTTTTTTGGTGGTTGCTGCCACAATAATAAAATCTACTAGAGGGCCTTTACTCCATTGACGTCTGTCCTTAGTCAGTTGTAGTATAAGGTCTGAGAACATCAGGCGCCTGGCCATGCCCACTCAGTCACCAGATAGGCATGCTGTTGGTGGGGGTGATTAACCCAGGAAGTAAGGGGGCAGTTCTGAATACCTCAAAGAGCACCTCCTTCTCATCTGGGGAATGAGATCAGTTGGCCAAGTTCCATTCTGCAACATAATTGTAGGATTTTACCACACCAGATGTCTTCAGGAGAGGACTGTGAGGAATCTTCCACTCATAAAGGTTGGTATCATGGAACAGAGATTCTATGGAGGAGTCTATGTGCCTCTTTTTGCCTATATATACTTTCTTGGGGGCTCTGGAGGGAAACATTCTGAAGCTTCCAAAGAATCCTGGGTTTGTTGTTGAAGTGGGAGTTTAAGGCATTTGGCTCAGCTCTGCTCACAGTTTTAATGATGAAAGCAGATGGAAACAGAGTGGTGTCAAGAAGGGAAGTCTAAACTGGTGGTGCATCCCCTGCACGCACTGAGGGATGGGCAATGATTCTCTTAAAGAATTTAAAGGTTGTTGTGGATTCTGTAAGCCTCAAGGACAACCCTATCATTACTGTTTCCTTCATAATCAAGAAGTATGCTGATGGACTAAAGAAATTACCTCTGACAGGCTGGACAGTTTTGACATTGATCGGAGTATATATCTCAAATGCCAGTGAGCTTAACATCAAAAATGGAGTGAACGTGTTAATACCTCAGACACGGTGTCAAAGGCTAAGCACTAAGATAAACCCCACACCAACAGAACTAGTACTGTATGTCCTGGAAGCTGTGGAGTCAGCAACGGTGGATCCAATCTGGTTGCTGGCAAAGGAGAAAGCAGAAGTATAGTTGTTGGCTCCAAAGCCTCTGGCACCAAAACTTGTGCTTGGAAAGAAGCATCATGATGACTCAATGTCCACCTAGGGGCAACAAAATCCGACCTGGAAATAGAGGGGATGGGATTACATCCATGTGTATTTGGGCCTTAATAAATGCCCTCATTATTCAGTTCCAATCAATATCAGATACACTCCAGACAGACCTGGTAAACCTAAAAGATGCAACAAAAGGGTGAGAAGTCAAGAAATTTGAGAGTTCTCTTTTACATGATCCACTGTAGATTGATTACATCTTAGGGAACCAGTCTGGGATGATTATTATTTTGGCATGGAAGAGTGTTTAGGACTGAGAGTATGGAAAATATGGCTGTTATGTTGTTGGAGCCAAAACTTCTTGAGAAGATTTAGGCATAGAAGCCTTAAAAGTAAGAGAATGTGCTGATGTCCTGTCTATCAATATTTTTATCATCATTCTTATCCTCTTTGTCAAAAAGAAAAAGACTCTAAGATTAGTGGTCTTTTTTGTAATGAGTGAGGTGCAAAGGACTTGCATCACAAGAGGATGATAAATGTTAAGGCTCTGGGTTTACCTTGCATAGCTCCCTCGTATCCTGGGGTAGAACTTTATGGTCATAATGGGAATATTTCTTAAAATCTGAAGCCTTGTTCATCATAGAATTCTACCAAAAATATAAACTACCACTATTGGCAAAAACCCATGGTAACTAACAGCAAACAGAGAAAAGTATGGTCAAAAATGTAATAACAGTAGTAGATTACATAGTTACTAGAAAGGTATAGAGAGCTGGTATGGTAAACTACACTGTCATCTAGCCAAATAAAAAAAGAGAAGGCTAGAAAATACTTTATTTTGTATTTAAATATGGTACCAAGAATGGGGGGAAAGTATAGCTATGATTTATTTTATTTATTTATTTAACATTTGTTTACTGAGAAAGTCTAACTGGACACAGGCCCTTTTTCAACAGAGGCCCTGGGAGAAAAGCTCCATGAGTAACAGTAAATTTTCATGCACACATTACAATAATCTAAAAAGTATAAAGTAAACAAAATGTAGTATACATAAGAACATACAAATTTGTTACATCTTGACAACAAAACCTAGGCTTTGAACATAGCTAGTACTACTTGTAGGTATGACTTATGTCAAGATATAAGGTTAAGACAGGTAAGTAGGAACAAAGGATTAAACACTGGGGGAGAAGTTGGATATGTTTTGGATATACTGTGATGTATCAGCGCACTCATGAGGGGTTAGTACAGCAACATAGCCACTTATTTTTTAGATAAGCTTTAAGTGATGGCTTAAAGTGGTTAGTGGATGAGATTGAGAAAATGTGCCTGGTGCCAAAGCTTTTTGTGTTGGTTCAGGTGTAGGAGACCTAGAAATAAGGGAAAGTGCTGTATCTTGTGGATAGAGGTAACATGTAAATGTTCTGCTGGATCTGGGTTATTCATACTTAATTTACAGGGACTAAACATTTCCTCAAAATGCAGGGTTAGGATTCTAAAGATCCACATGGACCAATAACCTAGTAAGTACCTATGAAACTATGAATGGAAGAAGAAAAGCATTGAAAAGATGAAAAAAAAAATGATAAGAACTAGTGCTGGTAGTCTTTTAAAACTAAAAAAAAAAGACTTAGCTGAGCTCTGGAGATTGTGTCTGAAGATGAAGGCAGCAAACAGGATCTGAAAGCTACAGGGGAGACAGACGCACTGTGAGAGGATGGGAACACCTCAAGCTGTAGAGCAGCAGAAGTTGCAGAGTCAGACCCACGACAATACTATTATCCCATAAAATGAAGTGGATGAATGGGATATTGTAATATCAATATTTTTGTCCCCTGCACCCCCAAGTCTGAACATTGCATCACACACCCCTGCAACAACTTTAAATATACTAACAGTGGGATGAGTAGAAACTATTTTACTTCAATGTTACTTCTGTCTGACTTTCCAGCTGCAAAAGTGATGAGTTGGGCATGTACTGTTATGGCAAGTTCTTAAATAATTGTACTATGACTTTTCTTAGATCACTGTTGCAGTATTCCAATGCAATTGGGTAACTCCCAAAACTTAGAAATTGGAAAGGGTGGATGAAACAAATACAGGACAGCTGTCTACCAATCCAAGATGAACAGATGTGGCCAAGAAGTCCTTGATCTAGAAAATGAATCTACTTTGTAATGTTTAGTGAAAGTGTGTACAGAGGACAAGATTGCTATTTCTAATATGGCTCTAGAATCTATGCCCTTTAAAAAAAAAAAAAAAACACCAGAGGAAGAAATTGCTCTGGTGGCATATTCTTTTACTGGGGAAAACAAGTACTTGCTATAGTAAAAATAACAGAAGAAAATGTATTGGGTGCCAGAAGCTGGCAATCAGGAGAAGTAAATGTGGATGCAAAGGCATCCAGGAAAGCCTCCAAGACTGAAGGGACAGAAGAAAGTGTAGGAGTCACTACCCCCAAGCAAGTTATAGTATCTTTTCTGTACATTATATACTTGGATTCTTAGTCAAAGTGTTGCATCATTTTACTTATAGTTTCTCCAAATGAGATTCACTGGGTAAGTCAGAGGACAGAGTGTTTTCATCATCAGTGGCAAGCTTGCCAGGAGAATGGATCTCTAATGAATAATCTAAGGAATCCTCATCAGAATCAGATTCCTCTTCTAAAATTTCATGTGATCTCTTCTGAGGGCAGAGGGAAAGTGAAGGAAATGAAAGGAATGAAGGGGGTTTCCAGAAACAAAGCTGCCTTATAAAGGCCCTGCGATGACTCCAACAATTTCTTTTCCTGAGACATCTGAAAAGAAGAAACGTATTTAGTTTTCTGTTTCTTTTTCTCAGAGGTGACATCTGCCCTTATGAGACATGGCAAATCAGAATCCTGGTGGGCTTCAAGCAAGGTGACATTCACCTCTTCTCAAACAAGGATTTGAGGAATATTCTCTTCTCTCTCTGAAATGATCACACTCAGTTTCCTCTTCTCAGATATAACTGCATGAAGTGTGTGTGTGTGTGTGTGTGTGTGTGTGTGTGTCTGTGTGTCTGTGTGTCTGTGTGTGTGTGTGTGTGTGTGTGTGTGTGTGTGTGTGTGTGTGTGTGTGTGTGTGTGTGTGTGTGTGTGTGTGTTCAACAGGGTCAGGGGAGTAGCTGCCTGAAAAGGAGTTGGAAGTACTGTGGATTCCTGCAGCATCTCTGTGATTGCATCAGAATTAGAATGGGCAGCAGATGGTTCAGGCATAGCCATCTTGAACTTCTGTTTTGGTGTGAACGGGATTGTCTGAGGTTGAGGGTTCTGCTATTTTGGTTTGTGTGAGGTGCTTCAGATACTGATTTTCTAAGTAAGTGTTTAATGAGAAAAGAAAAGTACAGGTGGTCATAGGGACAAATGAATGACAGATCTCACAGTTTCTGTAATCGGGTTCAGTCCATAGACAAAATAAGTAATGGAAGTGGAGGTCCCCAAAAAGGTATCACAATCACACTTCCCTCTCTTAGTTGACATTAACAAATCATTTAATGAAGAATATAAGAAAAAGAAAGATCCCCAGTAGAGAACTTATTTCAGTAAGTGTTAAGTGTAGGCAATGGCAGCAGCCAACAAGAAAGCAGACTGACTGGAGCAAATATCCTGTCTTTGGACTGGCAGCGAGATAGTCTGAGGATCTTACATTCTTATGTCCACTTATGTACACCTACACCCATGAGCATAAGTCACACAATGGACATAGCATATGAAAAGGTTTTGGCTTTGGTACACTGGCTGGTCATCAGATTACCTTGGTGAGATAACACCAATAACATTGGAATACTACAATAGTGATTTAAGAAAGGACATCTGTAATTTCATTGACATATACAGACAGTGAAAAAAGTGTGCAAGTACTGCATAGCTACCTTTCAACAAAGCTGAATAAAAGGGAACTCGGATAACTCAAAGCTAGCCCCAAAAGATTTGCTAGAGAATGCATGGATTTTAGAGCTTTCAAAGACAGAAGAAGCTGAAACTGTTCACAAACAAAAACTAGTAGTATATGCACTGCCAAATCCATAGTACAACAAACAGTTTAAAAGTAAACACAACATAATCAGGAAGATCATAAGAAGTCATAAATGAATTATTAAGCAATGATTTATGTGCAAGATGAAGTGGCAGAATTCCTCATACGAACAACTGCCCAGCAAAGGACAAACAGTATCTCTCCCTTCTGCAAAGTAATCAGTGAGTCTTACCTTCTTAACCTAATTGTAAAGAAACACATACACTTGTGTATCTCCATCTAATTTGTACATTACAGCTCTGTAGTAGTAGTATGTTGTTCTAACGTTGTTGATGATTATGTTGCCCCCAACTGTTTTTTTTGCTGACACACTGTAACTTAAATCATACTTAGCCTAGCTCAATCTAGCATGGGCCATGGCTGAAAATAGTCAAATGACCAGCCCACCAACCTGATTACCAAATAATAATTAAAATAAATAATTTTTCAAACAGTGCAAAACAAACCCACAAACATAAGAGAAATTATTTAAGAAACCATAAACTACTAATCAAACTCATAAGATATGTGGTAACTGTTTTGAAAGTGAGCAAGCACCACAGAAACAGATTCAAACACTGACAGTCTAGATAATTTTGTATATACAACTATAGCTTTCATGGAGTAGAATATCATTAAAGAAACAATGTTATCTCATTTATATATGCAACATCAGTTTTAAAAGCCTTTAAAATAAACATAGTCCTTACTGTAGTATATGTTATTATTGCTTTAACAGAAAAGCAATAAATCTTGTTAAAGGTACATCATGTGATGTCTCTTTCTTCACTAGGCAGTCATAATAAAGCTCTCAAAGGGGTTGGTATCATATGTCTGTGCCATTAGTGACCGTAATGAAATGAGAGAGACATTCTGGAATTATTGTGAACCTCAAAACTATCTTGACATTTACTCATAGGTAAGTACTAGGCAATTGGACTGCACACCATTTCAAGCCTAGCCATAAAATCCTATTCAAAAATATCTTCTAGCCTCATGGAGGTCAAGACAAGTTAGACCAGGAGAGAATGTGAGGATGCCCATCCAATTATCTAGGTTTACCTTTAAGGTAGCAAGGATGCTACTCTGCTTGACATGTAGTGGAAGTTTATTCCAGAGGTGAGGGATAGAGTGGGATGTGAATCTTTCACACCAATGTGACTTACCTCATCTGTAAGATAATGAATGAAGAAAAAAGGGCTGCCAGTCCCTCCCGATAACCAATACTTTTGCCACTGATCTTTTTAGTTAGGAAGTGCTGAGGTCTCTCAAGTTGTGTGATACATTTAGATAAATACATGCCAAAAGATGCGTTATATTCAATAATGGGTCTGAAAAGATATGAGTAAAGGGGAATTAAGGCTTCTTTGGATTTAGTGGAGATGCTTTTGAAAATTAGAAGAGCCAGATAAAAGGCTTTATGAACTATTGTGGAAGCATGATGGTCAAATGATAAGGAATTATCAACAATAGTACCCAGATCTCTTACAACAGTATATGACTGAATGCATCCCCTATTTACTAAGTCAAACTGTTTTGTTTAACAAAATTAATTATGCTACATTTTTACATTTAATTTGAGACCATTGTCTTTGAACCAATTGTTAACGTGGTCTAAGCCATGTTGCAGCAATCACAAGTCAGTTGAATATCAAACAACAATACCCAGTTTACAGTCATCTTCAAACTTAGTTAACCATAGGCAAGAAGTGCTGGCTGAGGGTCTGAGAAATGTATGCCAAAATGGAGAGGGTCCAAGACTGAGCCCTGAGGTACACCATTGTAACTGCTTTGCTTTCAGAAGTGGCACCTGCTACTTTAACCACATAGGTTCTGTCAGACACCAGTTGATATCCATTGCACGATACAAAGACTTATATTCAGATTTATTTGTCTGTCAATAATGCTTGCAAGGGGAATAATGTAAAAGGCTTTGGCCAGGTCTAGACATGCTGTATGCACTACATAACAACTATACACTGCTTCACTTCTTTTTTCAAAGGAATTAATGAGATTAAACTGATAGGACCTTACTCTGATAAAGACAAACTGATGAGGGTCCATGTTTAAGATATTTTAAATGTTCAGATTAATGAAGCCTGAGTTAATGCACTCCACAGCTTTACATACGAGGCTAATGAGACTAATGCGTCTATAGTTATCAGGGTCCATGGTCGAGCAACCCTTTTATAATGGTATTACAAAAGCTGTTTTCCGGGCTCCAGGAATGTAGCCAGGCTTAGATTAAAGTGTTTGAGTAGGGGTTCAGAAAGGACATATTTGGCACTGATAATCAGGCAACCTGGTAAGCTCTCAGGGTCATGGATGAAGTATTCTTAGTTTTTGAAACTGCTGAAAGAACTTGTTCCACAGTAATTAAAGGGATGGCTGGGATTTTGGAACCTGTGGGATAGCAGTAACTGTTGGTGGAGTAAAATTTGCATTGAATTTGTTAGCTAGGATATTAGCTATTTTCTTTGGATCAGATCATGTAGTAATATTGGGGACTAGTACCGATCACTGTTGAGTGTTAGTTTTTAACTTCCTGACATAGTTGAAGAATGATCTATAGTTATTTTTGGTTTTAGTGGCTAAAGGTTCATGCTCAGCTCTGAGCATTCTATTGGTTCCCTTAATCTATTTGTTATTTTGCGTAATTGTGCTCTTAAGGTAGGTAGAATGAGACCTCTTATAAGCATTAAGCAGTCTCCTTCTCTATTATGTAATTTATTTATACAGGTATTCTACAACAGATGTGTTGTTTTTAAACTTCTCATTATATTTGTTGTGGATAGGGACTGCCTTATCAATACAACCATTTAAGTGGGAGAAGAAGCTAGAGGTGCAGGTAGCAACTTTAGCTATAGGATCCTTCAGAGGAGGAGGATTACAGCAGAATGCATTTAAGTAATCATGTAAATGAAGAAAGTAAAGTCTCTAAACACAGAGCTATTTGCAGGGGAAGTATCACCAGTTATAAAGGAAACAGTCACTAAATTATGATCCGATTTAACAAGACCATGATACATATGGAGCTCTAAGAGAAGTAGTCATGTTTGACAGTACAAGATCTAGAATATTGTGGCCCCTAGTAGGATGGTTAGCTATGTGTGAGAGAGAGTTAGCATTTATAATGTCAAGGAAGAGCTAGGCATGCTGACCACTAGCAGTTTAGGTCAGCCAGTTTATTGATGGATAGTTGAAGTTCCCCTGTCGAAAGGTTTGGGGTTTGATGGGAATTTCAGCTAATGTGTTAAGATAACTATTATTCAGTGAAGATGACATATAAGGTTTTCTATAGCTAGCAATAAAGTGGTAATTAGTCTTGTATAGGGTAGTTTGGACTTCTAGGTGTTCACAAGAGGTGTCCTAAGTTGTCAATAAGTGATGATATCCTTGACAAAAACTAATACTCTCCCATATTATGAACACAGCTTTCATGATTGTTGCCAAATATAAACTCTTCCACACACCAAAATTTAGAAAAATACAATTTAGCACAAAAAAGCAATTTATTAGAAACCAGGAACAATGTGTAAAAAACAAAAATTAACTAGTGCCTTGGCATATGCCTCCAAGATTCAAAAGGTTTAAACACAGTAAAGCACTTGAATAGTTCATCAGTTTGAACATTACTAAATAGAACAATAGAACGTACGAGAATGCATATGAATTTAAATGAAAACAAAGCAAAAATAATTTGGTCAAAACAAATGAGTTCATAGAATAACAGTTATAACAATAATAATATTAACAACAAGCCAGTTGAATGCAAAAATACACATATCCTAACTTCTATGAAATTAGGTTCCAAGATACTTCCAAAGCTGTTATATTAAATATTTCATTAGTAATTCATTATTAAGGCACTTTGGTTGCAAAACATTATAAGTGAAAATAAACCAAGTGTCCTTCTGTAATAGCATATCATAGGATGTTACTAAGCTAATGGCCCTAGGGCCCTTACAAGCCTAGGCAAGTTACGCTTGTTTTAATGCTCAGCAGCAATTGCCCCTGTCCAAGAGAAACATGGGTGGAACCCCCGGGGTGAATTTACTCTTACCCATCCAATCATGCAGACTGCATTTGAAGAGGGCCATTGATGTGCTCTATTTGACATGAAGTGGGAGTCTGTTCCAAATGTGTGGTAAACCTCTGGGAGACAAACCTGTCTCTCCAGCAGATTCTATTAATGTCACATACCAGTTAAGGTCTTTAGACTGAGTAACCAGTGTGCCATCTGACTTGCAGATATGCATCATTTCCAATAAATCAGGGTCAGAGATTGCTCTATATGCAAGTCAGAGATTGCCTTGAAGTAGTTTGTATGAAACAGAATAAAATGACAGAGATATCAGCTGATCCACATAGGACAGATGCTAAAGACTTTGAATTTTCCTTGAGAAGACCCTTTGTGGTCTCTCCAATTGCTGCAGGTGCTTGGAAAGGTACATACCAAAAGGGGTGCTGTACTCAATTATAGATCTAATGAGGGAAGTGTACAGGGAGGTTATAATGTCTTTTTTTCTGGAGGCAATGCACTTACTTATGAGATGAGCAATATAGAATGCCTGCCTTACCACTGTGAAGACAGGTGATCAAAGGTAAAGTTGCTGTTAACCTATGTGCCCAGGTCTCTTTCCACTCGGTACGTACTTAGGGTGTTGCTATTGATGTGGCAGCAGGAACATCACCCTTACTGATAATACAATTTTTGCACTTAGTCTAAAGTTATGACTTTGGCACCAATCATTTGTTTGCTTAAGTCCCTCCTGTAGGATGTTGACATTGTTTGGCGATACTATGACTGCTCCCAGTTTGCAATCATCAGCAAACTGCCAGCCAAAGACCTTTAGTTTTTGCTTGTACTTTGGAGAAATAGATTACAAACAGTAGAGGTTCCAGGACTGATCTATGTGGAACACCAGTGGTTACAGGTATGATGTTGGAGGTGGATTCTCCTATTTTGACTGTATGGATTCTATCACTGAGACAGTTTTTAACCCACCTAACAATATAAGGGTTGATACCAAGCTAGGTGAGTTTGTTAATGATGCCTGAGTGGTGTACAGTGTCAAAAGCCTTGGCCAAGTCTAAGTAGGCTGTATGCACAGATTTCTTCTCATCCAGGGCATTGATGACTCTCTCGAAGAAGTCCTCTAGGTTTAACAAGCATGATCTTCTTTTGACAAATTCAAACTGAGTAGGGTCAAGTGTTTGGAGATAACCTATATCTTTGTTGATAAGGTCCATGATGATTCACACCATGGCCTTGCAGATGAGGCTGGTCAGGCTAATAGGTCTAAAGTTCCTGGGGTCAGTAGAAGCACCACCTTTGTGCGAAGGGATAATGGTAGCAGTTTTCCATTCAGCTGGGATGAAGCCAGTGCTTAGACTATGATTGAAAACAGTACCAAATGGTGTTGCTAATTTTTGTTGTAGCTCATGTAGGACGCAGCCAGGGATGTTATCAGTTCGCATAGATGCTGTGTTTTTGGTCTTAGAGAGAGCATGTATGACCTGTTCTTTAGAGATGCAAGGTAGGGGACAGGTGGTAGGGATGTTATGAGGTATGTGTGGTGGGGACAGGGGAGTGAAGTTTTCACAGAACCTGTCAGGTAAAAGGTTAGCTATGTCCACAGGCTCAGTATATGTGGCATTATTAACTACCAATTTTTTGCTCAAATCTGGGCCTTTCCTTTTAGGTTATTGGTGTAACTAAAGAACACCTTATGATTGTCCTTAGTTGAGGAAGCTAATTTGGATTTGTAATTTGTTTTGGAGGACTTCACAAGAAGTCTTATTTGCTTGTTTAAGCTGAGGAGGTATTGTTTCTAGTTTAAGGCCTGCTCCTTCTTACTCTTAGACAGCAATTTCTTCCTCTTACTGTAAAACCTGTTAGTGGCAGTTGTCCAGCAAGCAGGTTTGCTCTTCCTTGAGCAGCTTGTTTTGGTCCTATCAGGTACGGCTGAGTCAATGCAGTTATACAGGGGTTTTTATAAAGCATCGGTGTAGAACTCAGTTGCCATTTCCATCTGAGAGGGGAGGTGCAGTGAAGCTATTTATACCATCCCATAAGAGGTTATAATCTGCTTTGGATAATTTTTTGTCTAGTTGCTGCTGGGGGGGCAGGTGTGATAGTTACTTCAAATCAGACTGATTTGGGGTCAGAGCTCACCGGAGAAGATCTCACAGTGGTTCCACATATGGGTAAGCACCAGATCCTGGATGTTAGTGCCCCTTGTGGGGGTGTCAACCAGCTGGTCCAGGACATTGGAGTTAAAGTCGAGGAACCTTTGGGCAAGTGAGTTCGAGCACAAGTAATTTACCCAGTCAATCGATGAGGAGTAGAATTCACCCAAAACCATGGTACTTGAATGCATCCTGATCGACTCAAGTAGATCCAAAAAGGCAGAGTGGGTATTCCTATTCATGGAGGGGTTCCTGTAGCTGGCAGTGACATGAAACGGTGTCGTACGAACAGTTAATTGCACCTGAAGTATCTCCAGGGAATCATACTGTTTATCCAATCTGGAAATGTATTTATCTTTAAAGAATATTGATACACCGCCTTCTTTAGTTTTCCTGCCTTCAATTTGTGGTCTGAATGTGTGGAAGGAGGTGTAACCTGGTATGGTTGGGATGCTCTCCACAGCTATGAACCAGGTCTCAGTGACTGCACAAATGTCTGCATCTTCCAAGGTGAGGAAGGATCTAAATATATATCAGAACATGTCAGCACATACATTATAAAGAACCTCAATAAATCCAAATCATGATGACATTTGAAAAAATGTGACGCTACAGGGCTGGTAGGAGAATTATTTTTGACATCTCGGATGTATTCACGTATCCTCATCCTAAGTTGACATATGGTCTTAACAATGTAAAACTTATTACAGGGTCAAAGTAACCCATAAATCACCATTTTCTGATAACTAAATACTCCTGGAACTTTGAACAGCTTCCCATTAATGATGCGTGTAGTTTCATGATCCATGTAACTACAAGTAGTGCATCCCTTACACTGAGACTCCAAAACCTCACCACCCATATATGTGTGTGTGCATGTGTACAACTCAGCTTGCTATGCTAGGTGAATTTCTATATGAAATATTCAATATGAAATATTCAATTTCAAATTCTTACATATCACATCTGATGTAATAGTATACCAATATTCCCTCAAGATAAGTGATACACTTTCAACAAAGGAGCATAACAAGTCACAAAATGTATATCCTCCCATTCCCCTTTATAATTCTAAACACCTTTTCACCAAGTTTATATTTCTGAGTAAATTGGTTATCTCCATCTACAACCTTCTGCCATGTGGTAATGAGAAGACTCTAATTATAACCGCTAAATAATAATCTATCAACTATAGCCACAGCGACTGTCTGGAAATTCATCTCACCTGAACATAAAGTTCTAGCCCTATAGAATTCACCATAGTGGAGAGATCTTAAGTTGCCAGGGTGTGCACTAGATGCATACAAAAAATAATTCACAGACATGTATTTTCTATAGAACGTCAACTGTATTGTATCATTAACAATATACAACTCAACATCCATATAATGAATGGTATCATCATGCATGTTATAGGCAAAAGATAAATAAAAGGTATTCTTCTGTATAGCCTTCACAAAACCAACAAACTGTTCCTTTGAGCCCTGAGTTATAAAAAATAAATGATCAATTCAGCATTTATAAAACACCACACTGTTGACAAAGTAAGAATCACTATACAAAAAAATGTCCTCTGATTGTCCCATAAATAAATTAGCATAGTTGGGAACAAACTGAGCCACCATAGCCATACCCTTAAGTTGTCTATACGAAGACCCATCAAAAGAAAAACAATCATTCAAAATAAAACTAGCTATATTTAAAATACTCTGTAATCCATTAACATTCACTAAATAATGTTCAATGGTCTCTAGTCCATATCTATGTTCAATAGTAGTATACAGACTACTAACATCAACTGTTGCAAAAAAAAAATGACCCTTACCTCCACTTGATGTGCTTAATTTCCTTAAGGAAATGCTGTGTATCCCTAGTGTGCGAGGGAAGATGCATCACATAAGGTTGCAATATTTTATCCAAAATCTCCCCTACCCTTTCTGTGGGACCCCCCCCCCCGAGATACAATCAATCTCCACAGTGGGCTCTCCATATTTTGGTGAACTTTGGGAAGGGCATAAAATAAGGTAATATTGGAGGTCACCATGACTAGTACATCTTTCAACCTTTCAGACAAAATGTCCCTATTATTCAAATCTTCCAATACTGTCATGATACAAGACTATGTTGTTGCAATGGATTATGTTCTAGTAACTGATACTCTAATTCATTATGCAATAAGTTAACTATTTTTTTATAAAAATCAACACTCATCACCACTATATCCCTTTATCAGCTGGTTTAATTACAACAGATCTATTCCTTCCCAAAGTTGTTAAAGCCTTCCACTACTCTTTAGCAAGATTAAACTTAATCACATATTTCAAAGTGTTATTAACATATGTATTAATCTCCCCTTTAACTAAGTCAAGAAAAACTAAAGCTATTTTATTAATAAAAGGGGGAGCAAATTTTGACTTATGATGAGGATATGTAAACACATCTGAGATGTCAAAAATAATTCTCCTACCAGCCCTGCAGCATCACATTTTTTTAAATATCATAATAGTGATTCAGATTTATTGAGGTTCTTTATAATGCATGTGTTGACATATTTTGACTTATATTTAGATCCTTCTGATGTGTTATTACAGAAAGAGGCTTGATTTATTTTCACTTATGATACTTTGTAACCAAAGGGCCTTTATAATGGATTACTTATTAAATATTTAATATAACAGCTTTGGAAGTATCTTGGAACCTCATTTCATAGAAGTTAGGATACGTGTACTTTTGTATTCAACTGGCTTGTTGTTGTTGTTATTATTATTATTGTATGCTCATTTGTTTTAACTGAATTATTTTTGCTTTACGTTTCCATTTAAATTCATATGCATTCTGGTACATTCTATTGTTCTATTTAGTAATGTTCTAATTGAACTACTCAAAGGCTTTACTGTGTATTAAAGTTTTGAACCTTGAAGATGTAATTCCAGGCCTTAGTTCATTTTTGTTTTTTTACACATTGTTCCTGATTTCTAATAAAGTTGTGTTTTGTGCCAAATGGTGTTTTTCTAATACTCTCCCATAATTCCCAGTAGGTCTGAAGATGTGATCTCAGGAATAGAGGGAGTGATTTCAATGCTTTGAAACCATGTTTCTGTAATGATAAATATATAAATGTGTTCAAGTTGCCAGAGAGCCTCACATTCGGGCATTTTTTTAAGACTTCTAGCACTGAGTACAGTTAAAAAAGGCACTATGAGGAAAGCAAAGGCTTTAGCCAAAATGCAAAAGCCTTGGTAACAGAAGTGAAGGCCATCCCTGGAAAACTTGTCAACCATTTTATTCCAAGCTGACAAATACTTGATCTCCCTAGAATTACACCAACTACATAGCCAATTATTAAAGCCAATTATCTTGTCTTTGAGACTGAAAATCATTCTGGGTAATGGTAAAATACCACACAAGACCAGTGTCTTTCTTGCCTCAGGCACAAGAACAGCGAGCTTTGCATGTCCCTCTGGATAGAATATCTAAGGTCATTTATCCCCACGTGGACTACTATCAACTCATAATCTTATTTGTCAGGATGATGGGATGTAAGAGTCCTTGTTACATAAAAAGAAAAAACTGAGTAAAATTCCAACAAACACGAATTCCAGTAGATAAACAGCAATCAAGGAACCAGTCTACCCAATAATTTATTGTATACACATACACATAAAGCAATTGCACATACTTTAAACTTTTTAATATACTTTTCTCAATAAGTGATTTATTTATGTAATTTTTAAATACGTAAAAGAACGTAATGGATTTATTTTATGTTAATTTTATGTATTATTTGCTGCTAATCATGTTTTTACCCTGGAACATTAAGGGTTATTTTTATCATGGTGAAAAACAATTACATATGTTAATTTTAATCACATGACTAGTTAAGAATTGTTTTATACAGTGGAGATTGAATGGTTGTTTTATCTGAAGAAGTTCTGATTATTACTCGAATGACAACTGCTTTATGTGTATGTGTATACAATAAACTATTGGGTAGACTGGTTCCTTGGTTGCTGTTTTTCTACTGGAGTCCTTGTTACATCCCAGATCCTGGCTAAAGAAAGACAGGCAACTGTCATCCCATTCTTATCCAACCTGGTCAGAATGGTGTCTGTGTGCCTTAAAGTTACCATTACCATGGTTTAATGCAGTCTCAGTGGGCCATAAGGGCTTGGAGTATGCACACTTGTGACTCTTTGATGGATGCATCTTTGGTGTGGGTGTGTTGCTGTGTAAACTAATGTCTGAGGTTTCTTAGCCTTTAGCTTGTGGGGCTTAGGCAATGTTCTCTTAACAACCTCATCATAAGCTGGTTTAGTGGAACTGCTGTGTGTGTGTGTGTTGTACTTACCAAATGTGCTCTTCAATGAGAAGGTAGCCTCCAAGTTAAGCAAATACTTATACCTCTCTCATACTAAATCATTGTGAGGTAGCAATAACGTGTTTTCAGTAAGCATGAAACAATTACTACACTGCCTCAACATACCTAATGGCTGGCTATGGAAGTAGAAACAGTGGACTGAGATTCCATACTGTCCAGTACAGATGAAGGGGTACAAGATAGATTAAGAAGAAGAATATAACTGAGTGGAATAGAAAAAGGTGATAAACTAGGATATGGATAAGGGATGAAAAAAATGAGCTGTGAGTACCGTAGTAATGTTGCAATGAACAAAAAAGAAATGTAAAAGTGACAGACTATGTAGGGTCAATAGGGAAATCAGCAATACTGGCAGATTCAACTGAACGGCTTCACTCAATATGCTAATGTGGCTTCCACCTAGTCAGTACAAACAATGAACAATTGGTAGTCTAACTTAATGGATCTGGATGCAATAACTGTGATAGCTACTGATAATCTAAATGAGCAATTTCAAGTGCAGTAACAGTGCAGCAGTCAATCAAGTAATAAAGTTACATCATAGAGGTAAACTTGCACTCTTTACTACAGTACTGTAGAGCTGTAGCTTTAAGACAGCAACACTACAGTAATTAAATCAAGCAGAACTGCAACAATAACAGTGATCAAAAAGTGCAATCAGTTACAGAGATAATAAGTACATATGTTATTATATAGCTAGTATGAGCAAAGGACAACACTGCAGTATTATATTAAATAATGCCAGTAGTAACAGTACCAAAGCAACATTATTATTATAAGAAGCCAGAGATCAACGGAAGCTGTACACTTATGTCACTGAACTAAATAATTGAGCCAAACACTGAATTTGGTGAGCTGCATAAAAGACAGACCAAGTCTGTGGTGCATATAAAATGATCAGCAAGAGAAAATATTTTTTCAAAAGAGCACAGATGACTATCTAAAGCTTTGGATATATGCAGCTCAAGTAAAATTATATGCATGCTTAAATAACTGAAGAAATGAAAGTGCATAAGTAGAATGCGAGTCAAACAATACAGTAAAATTTAAGCATGACGTGAGTGTGTATTTTAACAGTAATGACAACGAGAAAGAGCTAGAAAATGAACAAGAAAAGTAATGCCATTGAAAATCAAGCTTTATGTACCAAGTATGACTATAACTATGAAAAGAAGAAGAGGTGTTCCATCTTTACACTATTCTGTAGGATCTGTAGTAGAACCATTTTGCAAAGATATGCACAATAAAAAAATAATGTTTGAGTAGAAGTAAGGAAGGTAAGTTGTTTGCAAAATATTAAAGAAGAAAAAACTGATACTGTAAAGTTAGAGGATGCTACAACAAAATAATCAATCACACTGGATATGAGGCTCAAAATTTATAAAAAAAGTGTTAAATTTAAGCTAGGCACAGGTGTTGGTGGTAATACTATATCAGAAAGTACTTTTACAGCATTGGGAATAAAAGGCACTGAAAAGTGGTAGTGCTGATATAACCAATATATTCAGCTCATCGTGTAAAACTGTTTGGTCAAACTTTATTGACATGTGATTATAAAAATAACATCCTTTTTCAAACAATAATGCTAAGGTTGTTTACATTTCTTATTTTCCAACCTAGGAGATTTTTTTTTTGTCTGCTACAGCAATTATAATTTACTACCTGTGACTGAAAACCTACCCTCAGACGTGATAACATGCTATTTTACACTTGGCAAGATCTCAGAAGGAGAGGTACAACTAGACCGAACATTGCTTATTCAATGTCTCTGCTCATTCATAGCACAGCAACAGCATGCAGAAATTCCTTACACCATCTAGTGTAAGGAACATTAACACAAAACCAAGTGATAACAGTGTTTTTACGCCAGGTTTTTGTTAGTCATATAAAACAAGTGTGCAGGAACACAAATGAGGCCTAGCAATTGTCTCTTTTGCGTCAACAAATACTTAAGTGGTCTGTCCATTTTGTGTTGTTTCCGCATGTGTGATACGTACATGTAACCATTTGATAGTTTAATCAAGTTCTTACTTTGCAAACCTAACTATTGCCGAGTGTAGTCACATGTTTGTGAACCAAATGTCATTGTGAAGTATTAAAGGTTATACCTACAGATTTATTAGAATTCAGTGTTGGGTAAACATTAAAGTTAGTAGAATTTAGTACTGTTGAGCATAATGTGCCCTAAAAAAGCACCCTTATTAGTCTGCACAAAAACAAAATACCCTTAATAGCCTTTTAACCCCAGTGCACAACCCCTTGCATCTCACAAATCAAAGGACTGGACAGTATGGCTATGCAATTTCCTAACTTCTCTGTAGCTAGCTTGGTGGATATAGGCATCTTGAGACAATGTAGCAACTGTTTGTTGTTTACTGACAACCACATAATCCTGAAAATATCAGACACAATGTGCGAGACGTGTAATTACAGAATGACACTGGAAGCTAAAGTCTGGCATGCAAGTCGACATCAGGTTGGTGAAACCACACACAACAATCACCTGACATAGCACACAACACACAAAGACTATTGTATGCCAAGGCACTTAAAAGCAATCTTCTTAAACAACAAAGATCACCTATGTAGCTCAGTGTGTGTGTATGTACCTTTAAGAAGCTATCCAAGGACTTGCACAAGTGTATAAATACTGAGCACGTGCAAGCCTAAGTGCCATTTTGCAGTTAACTGTTGAGATGTAAGCATGTATGTTTGCAAGGTCTGTCTGTTAATCAGTTTGTTTATATTTTATGATGGTGCTATCTATCCTGATGTGTTTCTATGTAATAAGGCATCTAAACGAACTACCTCGTCTGTTTGTCATCTATACTAGAGGGGGAAGAGCGATAAACTAGACCACACAATGTCAAAGCCACACAGAAAAAACACCCAACACCACACATACTATCACTTCCAGTAGCGCCCCAAACACTAAGACCCTAGGGCAAGCAAACATATTACCCAAGACTTTCATCATATGGGACTCCATTGTAAGATATTCTGATTCTCCTCTAACCAAGCTGAACAAGAGGAAGATAACTGCAAACTGCTTATCTGGAGCCAGGATCCTTCAAATCGTGCATGCACCCAAGTCATTACGCCACAGGTACCAGTATGGCTCCATCAAAAAACACTAAAACCACCATGTTTATTATTATAAAACAAATTATCACTTTCATCTTGGACAATTCAAAAAGACTTTGAACTTTGCCTAAAAAAGGTACTGTAGGGGTGGCAAGAGCCTTAGCCAGTAACCTGAATCCCAGGGGCGACAGGTGCAGACCATCTCTGGCAAAGCATCGTGGTCTGTCAATCATGTCGTCCCAGGCAGACAGATACTGGATCCCCTTTGAATTACACCAGAAGCTTAGCCAATTTTTGAAGTCAGTCATTTTGCCCTTATATTGTGGTATCATTCTGGGCGAAGGCAGGATGCTACTCAGGGCTAGGGTCATACCTGCCTGGGTGCTATGATCCAAGAGCTCTTCCATGTCTCTTTTCATATAGTCCAGGGAGGTACGTCTCAAGTCACTCACTCCAACATGGACAATAACAGAGTCATATTTGTACTTGTTGTGGAGTGACTTGAGTGCATGCGTTATGTGGAGGATCCTGGCACCCGACAGGCAGCTGACTGTAATTTTCTCCTTGTTCAACCTGGTGAGAGGGACATCAGTGTGCCGGACTATAGAGTCACCTATGATTAAAGTGTTAGGTACATTGTCTTGCCTTAGGGACTGTTGCTGGGTGGCACACTGGTGTTGTGAACTATGTGACACTTTGGTTGTGATCGGTGTTTGTTTGCGTTTCAGCTTCAGAGGTCCTTGTTGCTTGGGCAGGTTACAGTTAAGGGCCTCTGCATATGTGGATTTAGTGTTGCTATATGTGGGTGTTGGTGGTGTGGGTTTAGAAGGGCTATGTGTTGCTTGAAGTGTAGTGTGGGTGTTAACCTTCTCCTCTTGACTGTCTAGCACAATCTTGGGTGGAGAGAGCTTTGCTTCCATTTTGGCTATGTAAGTGTATCTCTCACAGGTTGTAGTGTTGGGTGGTAGGAGGAGAGGGTGGTCTGTGTACATGAGGCAATTGCTGTATTGCCCCAGTATGCCCAGATTCACCAGGTGGACAGGAGAAATCAGCGGAAGCTGACCCTTGGACATGCCTGATTTGGTGCTTTTTTTTTTTTGTAAAGTACAGGAGATGTTTTCCCTTACCTTAGCAAGGTACTTTGCAATTATAGGCTGTTTAGTGCTTACTATTAATTTCTCCTTATTAACAAGGAGAGTTGAGTGCTTGTACCAGTTTAAGGCTTCCTAGTGCTTTCCAGCAAGTATTAGAGAAAGTGCTAGTCACAGGGATGCTTAAAGTTAATATGAAAAAAATGCACACTGCAGTGCGCACTAGAGAAGTTAGATGTGAAAGTAGGTAACTTAAGTTTTACCTGTTTAAAAAGTTAAGGTTTAGTGGAGAGTTACTATTTTTAAAACAGCAAGATGGGTTGAAAGGGGTGGTCACGTTTGTATTCTGGTACTATGGAATACAGTAGGATTGCCAATAAATTTAAATAATTGAAGGGGAGGGATTTCAAAAATGATGATTTTGTGATTACTCACACAAGCCAGTGAAAGTAGAGAGGAAATGAGATATATGGTCAGATTAACATAAGAGGCAGACAACTAGAAAGACAGGGGTATTTAAAAAGACAACTGTAACTGAGTGGGGGCGGTAAAAAAATTCTGTTGACTCAGAAGAGAGAGAGCTGTGGTCTCTTTTGAAGTTTTAATATGCTGTTAAAGCAGAATGCAAGTAAAACACAAGGTAAAGAAAACAAACCACAGTATTCAAAATATAGTAAGGCAATAAAGTAATACAAAATACAAAAAATAAAAGCAAACTAACCTTTCCTTCACAGCAAAGTGTAGCAGAGTCTGGATGAGCCTTTCTGGTAAATGTAAAGCCCAGGACACTCATGGCATAAGACTGCATAGACCACACTTCTTGTATTACAGTTATAATTCTCTTTCACTTTTACCTGTTCACCCTTTACAAAATGTGTCACCCACTATTATATTTTTATACTATGTACAATATCCACATTTTTTTTCATACTGTTATTCCTTCTTATTTGGCCATTCACTTTATTCTACATAGACTCAAACATGTTTTTAAAGCTCCTTCCCTTTCTATGTATAACTACTGGCCAACCACCCACTTTTTCATTTATCCCAATACTTCCATCCATAATACACCAATTTTTCAACAAGACCCACTTTAGTAAATCACTATCTAATAAATAGGTTGTAATAAAATTATGCTTGCAATTTATTCTCAAACTTCTATTATATCCATATTCATGCATTTCTATATTAACTAATTATCATTTGCCATACTGGTCATCAAAATGGGTTGGAAGAAATTATCCTTCATTTTCCTCACAAACACCTCCATGGAACCATCTATAAATTCCTCCAGTCACCCTGTTTTAAGGAACGCATGTTTTAACTTCCTACATTCATCCATGAAATCATCAAAAACTGTGACCATTTGTGCAGCCTGCACAGACTGCCCTTTTACCACAGCCTTCTTTTGATTTACAGAATGGGCACTGGTGTAATGAAGGAAGAAACTGGAGTATGTTGTTTTTTCTATATATTTTAGAGATAAATTCATACTTAATACAATCTTTAATCAACATTACATCCAAATATGAAATTTCATCCTTACCCATTTTACAAGTGAACTTTAAAAATTCAGTGGTTCCATTAATATATTCCACAAAGGAAGGAATCTTACCCATATCATCATTCCATGCAATGAATATATCATCCAGGTACCTCATATAGAGGTATCAGGACCCACTAAATACACTATTCATGATAAAATGCCTTTCCCATTCTATCATAACAATATTAGCAAACAATGGTCAACAAGCAGACTCCATCGCTATTCCTTTTTCTTGAAGGAAATATTGCCTTCCAAATTAAATACAATTGTTTTTTTAACACCAAATCAAGCAGGTCTGCGTATAAATTAATTGTGTCTTGTGGCAAATCACTGCTGTTATGTAAAAATTCAGTAAACCATTGAACACCAATTGAATGTGGATTTATACTGTACATCAAATATTTTTTTTTGCACTAACCCCTTTAACTTATAATCTAAAAATTTAGCCATTGGGTAAGTTACAGAGCACCGGGCATCAACTATTGGCCTCATTGGTGGATTGTATTTGTCCTTATGTATTTTTGGTACCACAGAAAATGTGGGCTCCAAAGGGTTTGTTACATTCAGATAATTATATTTGCCTGTCTTTATCTGTTGTTGCATTAACATGTCATTTAATAACACATGAATGTTTTTATATGAAATATTAACTTCATTTTTGATACCTGTCTGTAAGTGTCATCAAACAGGATATGCTACATCTCGTCCATGTAATCCAGCTTATCCATTGTAACTATCGCTCCCCCCTTATCAGGCTTCATTATCCTGATATTTTGAGATTTCAACACATCTAAAATACCTTTTCGCTTTCTGTTAAATTAGTATCATACTCACCATAATTTCTACTTAAGATGTATCTGAAATCCAGCTTGCATATCTGTTCAAAAATATGCAATACGAGATGATGAGGGGTTATAAATACTAGAGTCTTTTAATTCAAACCCAGATGAACATGTCCTATCAAACAACATACTTAAATTTAACTTTATAACTAACATTTTTAAATCCATAAGCATGTCAACTATATTTGTTCTTTTTACTGGGACAAAAGAAGGCCCCTTAGAAAAAAATATCAGCATATTCCAAATTCGCATGGCATGAACTAAAATTAAAAACAGTAAAGTCACCTGTAGCATTAGTCACCATAATGCAAGTATGCACTGTGTCCTAAGTCAAGTCATTCTCTCCCACTACATTACTCATTATTTCTGATTTGTTCCTCTTTTTCTGCCCAGTATTTTGCCATTCCTGGTTCCAATTCTGAGGGTAATATGTTCTCTCTGTCCAGTGTCCCCTCTTCCCATTGTGTTTCTCCTTCACTTGCTCCAAATGCCTTAATCCTGTGTTCTTTTTCATGATCTTGTGTTAGTTGCTTGAGTTTGGGGAGGGATTGAGCATAGAAAATTATAGTGGAATCATCCGCATACTGGACAAGTTTGGTATTAGGAATGCACTGATGAAAATTATTATTGAAGATGTTAAAATGTAAGGGACCCAGTATACAGCCTTGTGGAACTCCTGTTGGAGTGTGAAGGAAGGAAGAGGTACTACTGTTCCACTTACGGCTTGTTGTCTATTAGAAAGGTAACTGGAAAGCCAGTTAAAAGAGGAGGGGGAGAGATTGAGAAGAGAGTTTGGACAAGAGAAGTTTGTAGGAAACGGTACTGAAGGCTTTTGATAAGTCTAGAAGAAGGGTAGATACAATGTTGCCAGAGTCTCGGGCGCGGTTGACGATGTCAAGGAAGGAGATAAGGGCAGTTGTAGTACTATGTCCAGGTCTAAATCCATGTTGAGTTGGAGAAAGAAGTTGATTGTCTAGGAGGTGGGGAAGGAGTTGCAAGTGTATGCATTTTTCAAGGGCTTTTGAGATAGGGGACAGGATGGCTATAGGACGGAAGTTGGAGATTTCAGTATTTTTGCCTCCTTTGTGGAGGGAAAACGAACGCTTTCTTCTAGAGGAGGGGTACATAGGATTCTTTGATTGAATGGTTAATAAATATGGTGATGGGAAGGGCTATGCCATCTGCAGCTAGCTTGAGAAAGTTAGATGGAAGGTTATCTGGCGCATAACAGCATGGTTTTAGTTTTAGTAGAAGTTTTTTTATGGTGTGTAGCGAGACAGGCTGTATGGTAAAGGGGGGAGATGAGTGGTGTTAATGCCAGTGGGACTAGAGTTGAGGGTGGAGTAGAAGCGTTATTGAAGAATGATGTGGTGAGCTTAGCTATTGAATCAATAAAGCAAGAGTTGAATTGGGTAGCTAAGATATGATCTGGAGAGTTAGGGTCAGGACAGGGATTGCCTTTTTTGCCAGGAGAGAGGAGAACAGATATACTGTTCCAAAATTGTTGGGGGTGGATCTATAATTGTTTTGAAGCTTGGAGTAGTAGGACTTTCAGACTAAAGCAATTTGTTTTTTTCACTTTATTACGAAGTTGCTTATATTCAATAAGGGTGTTAGGTGTTTTAGATTTATGGTATTGCTACCAAGATTTATCTTGGAGATGCATGAGTGCAATAGTTGCTTTAGTTAGCCAAGGGTTAGATTTGGTTTTGATTATTTTAGTTCTGGGGGGAGTGAAGCTATCTAGTAGGTTATTGACTGTAGTATTGAAGTATGTAACAGCGTTGTCAAGAGGGTGAGTTTTTACAGGGTTCCAGTTCATATGTTTTAGTGAGTCAGAGAAAGCTAGAAGGTTGAAGTTTTTTATGGTACGAGTTGTTATGTAGTTGTGGTGAAGATGGAGGGAGGATGGTAAGTGATGGAGGGAAATGATCACTGAGGGAGTCGGGTAGTGTGCCATTGTCAGAAATGGAGTTGGGGTGAGAAACTAATATCCAGTCCAGAATACTACTGGAGTTATCTTTATTAAATCTGGCAGGATAGGTAATTATTTGGGTGTACTTGTATAGGTTTATATTCTGAGGTGATGTAGATGATTGAATAGAAGCCCAGTTTATATTTATATCACCTAGGAGTATAGTTTCATTGTTTATATACTGGATGAGAACTAAAAAAGGATATCTTCAAGAATGAGGATGTTAATTTCCTGGTGGAATATAAAGAGCAGCTATACATATGTTTTTATGGTTATTAATTTTTAGGAGGGCCAGGGTTAGTTCAGCTGTTGCGAATTGGGGCATAGGCTTTGTTAAGGATATCACTGTTAGGGAGGAGGAGGAGAAAAGTAGGGCTACTCTACCAGCTTTCTTTAGAGTTCTGCCATTTCTTATGATCTTGTAGTTGGGAGGGGTAATCTCAGAATCTTTTATGTGGGGTTTTAGCCATGTTTCAGTGATAGAGAGAATGTCAGGGTGGCAATGGGATAGCCAGGCATGAAGGATAGAAAGTTTATTGCATAAACCTTGGGTGTTAATAGTAGCAAAAAGGAGAGATTTATGGTGAGAGAGTGAGGAAGACAAGTTAAGGTTAGAAGCATGACTGTCTGAGCATCCAGGATTAGGATGCATGTCACCAGAGAGGAGGAAAGAGATTAGTTGGAGTAGGAAGGGGGCAATGTCTTTAGATTCTTTGGAGTTGGAGTTGAGAGCAGGGTAGCTGGAGAGGCATGGATTGTGAGGGATTGGGACTGTATTACAGATATCAGGAAGAATCTTTCTATTAAAGAGGAGAGAGTCATTATAGTAATAGAGGTGAGGAGAGATACAAGTTCACAGATCACCACAGACAAAACCCCATACCATATCCTATCAGCTATAGGTCACCCTTCATGTCCCAAAAAGCTCACAATGCATACATGGATCTACTGGAGACAATTACCATCCAACCTAACACCCTACTCAGGGGAGACTTTAATTACCTCCCTATAGATTGGGAATCCTACTAGGCCTCAAATCTAAAGGCACAGAGATTCCTGGACTTCGTAAATACAAAAACCCTTGACCAAACAGTGAATACATTCAATAGAGGCTCTAACATACTGGACCTCATGTTCACAAATATGGGAGAATGCTGCACCCCCACACCCAATGTCTAGTTCTCACTGATATGGTCAGACCATAAGGCTGTCTCCCTTGAAATCAAAATCAACTCTGTAATCCCATCAAAACCAGTAACAGTTAGGAACTATTCCAAGGCAAATTACCTGTTATTAAGTGATGGTTTGCCAAACTTCAATGCCCCTCCAAACCCTGAGAACACACCAGCCTATAATAAATTGTTCTAAGAAACTCTGTACAGCCATGCCAATGGCTGCATAGGGGCTCCTGTACTATCATAAGTAAGCCTAGAAGTAGTGTCAGAAGCAAACCTCCCTGGTGGCATCCCAAATTATTCAACAAAAGGAAAAAGACACGACAAAAATCAGTAAAGGTAATTCCCATAAAGATGAAAACTCTCTCAGCAAAGTAAATAGGCAACTGAGAGGGATAACTAGATCAAGCAAGGCCAACTCTGGGGTTCAGATATCCTCCAAATGAAAGATAACCATATGGCCTTATACAGCTCTGTCAGAAACCTCAACATCAGCACATAGCAATGGGGTGAACTAGTGATCAACAGTACCACATTCACTGAGCCTGGTGATACAGTGAACCGGTTAGCAGACAAAATCAGTTCCAACTTTACTCTCTCACCCAAAACCATCCTTCCCAATAATACCTCAAACATAACCCCTCCAACTATAACTAGGGAGTATGTACTGGGATGCAATCACAAAAGCCAAGAACATGGCCCCAGAGGGCCCCAATAACATCCAGGATGCCTCCTGAATAGTCTAAAATATGACTTATCAGGACCCCTGGGGTCATTATTTATGACTTATCAGGACTCCTGGGGTCATTATATAACTACAGTCATAAAACGATCTTTGAACCATGAGAATGGAGGACTGCGATGGTCATCTCCTTCATAAGGGAGGACCTTCAACAGATCCTGGAAACACAGACACATTAATCTGATGAGTCTTATTTGCAAAGCCATGGAAAGAATCATAGAGATTATCAGGGAGGACATAGGAGATCTCCAGACACTGGATCCATCCCGGTTTGGCTTTGCCAAGGAAGGTCATGCTTACTGAATCTAGTGGATTTCTTTGAAAAGGTCACTAAGGCAATGCATGAGGGTAAAACTGTGTATACTGCCTACCTAGATCTGGCTAAGGTATTTTATGTAATACCCCACTCAAGAATTGTCAACAAACGTATGGAACAAGTGTAAACTCTACTATAACATGATGAATAGGTAGCTAGCTCACTGATATGACACAGGAGGTTAGAATCAGTGAGGCCACCTCCACAAAGAGGCAAGTCATCAGTGGAGTCCCCCTCTCCTCTTTGGCATCTACTTCTCAGATGCCAAAGGCAATATCAAAGGCCTCTAGCTAACCAAGTTCACAGATATTTGCAAACTGGGAGCAGTCACTGATTCCCACCAAGACGAAAACACCCTTCAGGGAGGTCTAATACAGATAAATGCTTGGTGCCAAAGCCATGGCTTAAAACTAAATGCCAAGATATGCATTATATTACCTTCTGGAAAGTTCATCAATAAAACATCCTTAAAAGTTGATTCACTAGTCAGGGATCTGAGAAGTCATGTGGATAGTAACCTAGCCTTCGACCAACATGTGTCCAAGGAAGGAAGAAAATCATTTGATGTTGCTCAACTTATAAGCAAGAGCATGACTACTAGGTCCATTGAGGTCATCACACCATTGTACTCAGCCATCATCAGGCCAATCATAGACTATAATGCTCCCTTCAGTATGTATCTGAAAAAAGAAACATTCAGCAACTGGAACAGCAACAATGGGTCCTTACAAAAAGAAAACGTGGAGAAAACAAACTGTCCTACCCTCTTCAAAGCCCTCTCTCTTTACTTGGTATCATACAGACTTCTGAGAGGTGATCTTTGCCTGGCATACAAGGCATCTCTGGACTTTCTTTTGATGAATATTTTACACAGCCACAAAACAAACAGCATCAGAACTACTAGATTAAAAGACCTAAATCTTGCTTGCAAAATAAATAGGACATGTGGGAGAAACAGATATGTTTCTCAGAGAATTCCCATTCTCTGGATCAGGCTCCCTATCCATGTGAAGCAGAGTTCCATCTATCCCTATTTAAGCGCAACTTGAACCAATGGATGGTTAGTCTGAAATTTGCACCTGGTCTGGCTCCTAGGTCTCTGATGTACAGAGTCATTAAATCACCCCCTATAAGTTAAATATAAATCAAATTTGTGGGCCTCATTTGGGGGTTGCATGGATTGGCTTTTAAGAGCTCTAGTGGTCATTAGCCTAGTATATATCTATGAAATGTAAATGATTCTTTATGAGCCCAGAGTCAAGTTACTACAACAAATAATTCGTAGTAGATGGTATAAGGCATTTGTAGTGCATGTGGTATGATTACACTCCAAAATCAGAGAAAAAGAATAAACTATTACTGGCGTCTGTGGTGCTGGACCCAACTATAACAGCACTTTCAAAAGTGTGTAACAGATGTTATGCAGCCTCTAAGTAGTATTACTGCCGGGTATAAGGTGAAGGGATACTTCTTTACTCTCAACAGTCCTTGAGTATTATTTCCTCCTATGTCCATATAAGTAACTTATTTAAATTAGGGTAGTATTCAAACACTGTCTTTAATTCTTTTTCCTTTACTTGCTGTCTATGGGACAGCACTTACTAAGTGCTTTACTGGCTTTCAAATCTGATAAAACACTTCAGCTTTTTTTTTAACAGGAAGTAGTACATGGAGTAGATAAAACTCCATGCACTGCAAAGAGTTATGATCGTGTCTCACTGATCATAAACCGTTATTATGTGTTCTCAGCATGGATGCCAAGATTGATCTCTCAAGCTTTGGTCTGATGAATTTCATAGCTTCCATGTCTCAAACACATAATCACATGGTTATGAGCATAGGCCTGATCATATCCCTCTATGTTACAAGTCACTAAAATCCAAATAGCATTAAAAGTTACTATGAACCATTACGAACCAAAACATTAGACAGTATTAGATATGCTCTTGTTCCACATTATTTTTAATGATTCATACATCACTATGGATCACTCTGTGGTTTTTTAGATGTTAATGAGCCAAATGGCACTGCAAGTTACTATGAGTTTTTGTATGGTAAATGGTTATTTACATGCTTACCTCTTAGATAATCAACTGACTGAATTCTTCCAAATGTTTTTTTTTTTTTTTTTTGTGAAAACACAAAGTATAGGCCAAATCTAAAGCAAGTTTACTTTAAAGGTCAACTGTAACCAAAAAAATGTATTTTAATTTTACTTTAGTATAGATCAATGCTACATGCATTACTAGTATCCCTGCAACAAATGAAATGAAATTTATTTTTACTGTTTAGCAATACCTCAAACTGTTTTGATGGAGATTTCTATTCTGACATGTTTTCATTATCTTGTGCTACAATAAGATTACATCAGGGAAAGATTACATCAGGGAAGGAAAACATGTTTGGCCGTACAGTTATTATAGGAGTACTGAGCTTCTTGCTTTCTACTGTCTGGTAAGGATGGCATTTTTTTTTCTTTTTCAGTGGCTCACTTTTGATTCTTTTTGTGGTAATCTCCAGAAAATCCTTTAAGATATATTTGAATGCTAACTTTAGAATAATTGCTCATGTTATTTGCTTTTGCTGAAGCTCAGAATTGTAGTATAAGAAAATGGTCATCAGTAACTGGCAAATTACATTTAAAATATTTTCATTAGCACCACAGCTAGATCAATGTAACTTAAACTGAACTTGTAGAGTTGTAAATATTCCTTCTCATATTCACTAACTTACCTCAAAGAAAGAATGCTTTACTTTCTCTAAGTCTTTTGGGTTTCTAATACCATGATGGGAATGGACCCCATTCCTAAGTCAAAGTATGATTACAGTTCATGAAATTAGTATTGTTTCAGTCTTTGATGTTTGCCAAAAGTGGTGTTCACATACCTGCAATGTGCCCAGCATCGACTCCTTTTGCAATTCATATGGAGTTACATGTATTAGTAGCATGGAGGTACATGTATCAGTAGCATACCTAAATATGACTGTGAATTCTTTTTTATGAGACCCATTGGTTCTACTACTGTCAGAACTGTCTGGGTATCCTTCGTCCATGTTGCCCTCATTTCTGCCTACAAATCCTGGTAGTTTATGTTTCTCCATACAATAGACACTGCAATCATTGGGTGTAGCAATTTCAATAGTCAGTGCTACTTTTGTCTTCTTTTCATGGACTAACTATATCTGGTTTATTCGCATCTACTTTTGAACTGTTGGTAATGGATGATCCCATGTTATTTCCAATGCTGCTCAGCTGCTTCAGCGTTGTAATATTTGCATAATCCCCAATGCAGCAGTCTTGCCACATTACCATGCCTTTCAGTATACAGGCCTGCTGCCATTAGTGCATCACATCCAGCAAAAACATGCATGACCGTTTCCAATTCTATTTTACAGAAGCTGCATTTGTCTGTTTCTCTGACATGTTCAATGGACTTTGTAAACAAAAGTATACATAGTCCACTGTCCTGGGCCACCAATATTAATCTTCCATCCTTTTGATTTAAATTTACCTTTCCTTAACCATTCCTGTGTCAGATCCTGGATGCCATGAGATTGGTTCTAGGAGTTTTCTATACCTGCAGCTATATTTATGCATTTTCCACATTTCTTGCCTTTTCATCTTTATCCTTATATTCTCTTTTGTTTTTGGCACATTCAGTTGTTGCCTGATTTTTGTCTACTTCTGGTTTGATTTCCATTCCCGCTTGACACCAATATGCTTTTGCTAAACTAAGTAGGGAAGTCATCTTAGAGACTTGTTCTTCTCATGTTTTAAAACTTTCACTATGTTTGAATCTTGTGAGGTCAGCAGATATGGTACAACTGGCCCTTGTTTTCAATTATTAAGGAATTCCCAATATTATTCTAGCATGTCCAAAGGTCAGTTGTCAATCTCCTCTCCGGTCCAGCTGGTGAATCTGGGAATCTTGAGGCAATGTTACAACTGCCTCATGTACACAGACAACCCTCTCCTCCTCCCAACAAATTCCAACACATGTGAGAGATGCAACCATATAGCCAAACTGAAGGCTAAGCTCTCTCAACTCAGTACGGGCATAACCAGTCAGGAGGAGAAGGAAACCACACTCACTACAATTCCAGTCTCACATAGACCTACCACGACAGCAAACCAAACACATAATCACACAAAACATACTCGGAGGCTCTAAATAAAGATCTGCCTAAGCAGCAGAGACCTCCAAAGCAGACACCCAAGCAACCGCTACCCCAAAACAAAACACGTGCAACACATATCTCACAAAGCCAGTGTGCCGAACAGTCACAGCCCTTAAGACTAAACAACACACCTGATACACTTGTAATAGGTGACTCTATCGTCAGGCACACTGATGTCCCGCTCACCAGGCTGAACAAGGAGAGGGTCACGGTGAGCAGCCTGTCGGGCGCTAGGATCCGCCACATAACAAAAGCACTCAGGTCACTAAAAGGCAAGTACAAATAGGACTCAGTCATTGTCCATGCTGGTGTGAATGACCTGAGACGTACCTCCCTGGACTACATGAAAAGAGACATAAAGGAGCTCTCTGAGCATGTAGCCCAGGCCGGTATGACCCTGACCTTGAGTAGCATCTTACCCTCACCAAGAATGATGCCACAATATGAAGACAAGATGATCAATTTCAACAATTGGCTTAAGTACTGGTGTCATTCAAAGGGGATCCAATGCCTGTCAGCTTGGGATGATATGCTCGATAAGCCACGATGCTTCGCTAGGAACAGCTTGCACATGTCACCCCTGGGCTTTTGGATATTGGCAAAGGCTTTTGCTACCCCCATAATGCCTTTTTTAGGCAAGGCTCAAAAGACAAACCCACCTCCATAGGTATCACAAGGGATAAGAAACTAAGAGTAATGCTACTCAACGCCAGAAGTCTAAACCTCAAGATGCACGCACTGGAAACTCTCCTTAGCATGGAGAACATCGATATCTGTGCAGTAACAGAAACCTGGTTCAGGGCTCCCGAGAGCACCCCAGCACTACCAGGTTATACCTCATACCATGCTTTTCGGCCCCAAAACTTGGACCGAACCACAAAAGGAGGGGGAGTATCAATAGTCATCAAAGATACCCACACCTGCAGGTTGGTGGCAAAGCACGAAGCATCAGAGACTATCCATGTGCAACTAACAGTGGGTAAAACTGCCTTCCAGTTTATAGCCTGCTACAGACCACCCTCCCAAACCCAGGAACCCCACTCGGCCTTCCTGACAACACTGGAAAATATGAAGGTCTCTCCAAACACCATTATATTGGGCGACTTCAACTACCCAAACATAGACTGGGAGCATTACTCTAGCTCCAACACCCTAGCCCAAAGGTTCCTAGAATTTATAAACTCAAATGCTATGGAACAACTTGTTACCACTCCCACAAGAGGGGAAAACATACTGGACCTGATCATCACCAACATGGGGACTCTATGCTCCAGACCAGAAGTGTATCCCTCACTGGTAAGATCAGACCATAAACTAATCTCACTGGATATAAGACCCAATCCTCCAAAGGCAGACATCCTGTCTGGTGGACCCCAGCCATAAACAAACTATACAATAGAAGGAGGAAGCTACTAAATGATAGAGCAAAATCCCAAAAAGGGAAGGCATCACTGATCAGTATTAGCAAAAAACTATGGGCACTCATAAAATTGTCTAAGGCCAGCTTCGAGAGAAAAATTGCACAGGACACTAAGGATAATCACAAGGCTTTCTTTAGTTATGTTAGGAACCTGGGTGGTAATTCCCAGATATGCTCAGAATTGGTCCAAAATGACAAAAAATACACTGAACCCACAGACATTGCCAACATCCTAGCTGACAGGTTCAGCGCAAACTCCCCCACCAAAAGGGCAAATATCTATCCCAGCAGAGTGCTGCCCCTGACATCTCAGATGCTCAGGTAAGAGCCGCCTCTCCAAAGCAAAAACACAGCATCAATGGGACCAGACGGTGTCCCGGCTGCCCTACATGAACTCCAAGAAGAGCTAAACCCAAACATAAAACTACTGTTCAATCTCAGCCTTACTACAGGATATGTGCCCAAAGAGTGGCGACAGCAACAGTGGTCCCTCTCCATAAAGGTGGTGCCTCAACGGATCCTGGAAACTATCGCCCCATAAGCCTGACTAGCTTGGTCTGCAAAGCTATGGAAAGGATCATCATGGACCTCATAAATAAAGATATTGGGGACCTACAGACACTGGATCCTACCCAGGTCGGCTTTGTTAAGGGCAGATCCTGCCTCTTAAACCTGGTTGATTTCTTTGAAACAGTCACCAAGGCGATTGACAAGGGGAAGGTGGTCCACACATCCTACCTGGACCTCGCAAAAGCCTTCGATACAATACCCCACTCGGGCATTATAGATAAGCTCACCAGCTTAAATATAAACCCCTATGTCACTAGATGGATTGCAAACTGGCTCAAGGACAAAACCCACATGGTTAGAATTGCTGGAGCCATGTCAGACTCCAAACCAGTTACAAGTGGTGTCCCACAAGGCTCAGTCCTGGGACCTCTCTTGTTCGGTAAATATTTCTCGGAGGTACAGGCCAACACGGAAGGACTGTTGCTGGCCAGGTTCGCAGATGACTGCAAACTGGGCGCCATAATCGACTCTCCAGCTGACACAAGCATCCTCCAAAAGGGCCTCATAGAAACAGACAACTGGTGCCAGAGCCATGGCCTCAAGCTAAATGCCAAAAAGTGTATAGTCATCCCCTTTGGCAAAAACAAAGTGCCCACAAATTACCACATAGCTGGTAATCCATTAAGTACAGAAGAAGTAATTAGGGACCTGGGGACCCAAGTTGATAGCAATCGCTCATTTGACAACCACATGGCCAAAGTGGTTAGAAAAACATTTTATATAGCCCACCTAATCATGAAGGGATTCACATCTAGATCAGGGGAGGTCATCGTGCCTCTTTACTCATCCCTCATCAGGCCCATAATTGAGTACAATGCCCCTTTTGGGATGTACCTTACCAGACACCTGCAGCAACTGGAAAGACCCCAAAAGTACCTCACCAAGAGGATCAAAGGGCTCAAACAGATGCCATATGCTGCCCGGTTAAAGAAACTCCAGCTCTACTCAGTGGCATACCGCCTATTCAGAGGCGATTTGTGCCTGACGTATAAAGTCATGTCCAACCCGGAATTAATGGACATGCTGCACCTCAGAAAATCCAAATCCCATCGAGCTACGCACTCGAGAGACTTGAACCTCAGCACTGAAATAAATAGGACATGCTGGAGTGACAGATTCATAACCCAGAGGCTCCCTTCACTCTGGAATAAAATCCCAGTCCAGGTTAGGCAGAGTCCCTCATTGACTCTCTTCAAGAGGAATCTTGATGAGTGGATGGGAGATCATAGGTTTACCCCGGGTATCACTTCTGTGTCACTGTTAGACAGAGGCACAGTATACTAACCTCGAAAAAGGGCATAGCAAAATAAATTTAAAATGGGTGGCGAAAGCCAAACACATTCTGGCTAAGCTTATAAATGCCCTAGGGCAGATAGCCTAGTATGAACCTATATGTATGCAGTACTACGATTGCAGATATAAACATGTAATCAATTTCGAGGAGGCCCATACCTCCATCAAAATGGGGAATATATAATATTGGTATATACTGACTTTTATATATTGTTTGATAAGAGTGAAGCATTTTTCTTGTTATCCTCTTCATTTGATTCAATACCTTTTGGGCCAGTCAATCATCCCAAAACTGTAAGTTAGAACAGGAAGAGCAAATTGGTTTATAGTTTGAACTTCGTTCCTAGATGTCAGGGCTGTTTTTAGTATTAATTTTAGTCTTCTCAAATATTCCTTACTAATTTTGTTCACATTTGTTCATGTTTTATTGTCAATCCTTTATCAATTCCCAAATATTTATATACTCCCTCTGCTCAAGTTCCTTTACATCACATTCCTGTTCCAGGCTGACATTTTCTTGGTGCTGCAGCTTTCCTTCTTTAAAGGTTGCTTTTGTACATTTATCAAGACCAACTGTCACTCTTATATCATCTGAGAAAGTTTTGATCACTTGCAGGTGTGCTTTCAGTTCATGTCATTAACTATACAGTTTTAAATTATCCACAAAAAAAAAAGATGAAATCTTTACACTTCATTATTTTCTGGGTACCAAATTGTAACCATGACCTGATCTGTTAAGTAGACAGCTTAATGGGTTAAGAACAAGACAGAAGTGCAGTGGTGACAAACAGTTACCCTGGAATATCTCCCTATGAATGTTTATCCCTGGGAGAATAATTTGTCCTTTATCATGGCTTAGTTGCAGAATAGTTTGCCACTGTTTCATGTTCACTGTAATGTAATTGATCAATCAAAGTGTATTTTATTCATCTGTTAGCACTCCTTTGCTTTTTTATAATCTATCCATGTCATACTTAAGTTCTTCCCCTTTTTACAATCCTCCTTTATGACTTTATTCAGCAACAAATGATCCTTTGCTCCATATGGCTTTCTTTGATTACCCTTTTGTTCTATTACTACGATTGAGTTTTCTTTTAAATGATTATAAACTCTACTGGCATCAATTCCAGTATATAATTTATACATTGCAAGAAGGCAAATTATTGGTCTATAGTTTTTAGGATAGCGTGTAGGTTCACACTTAAGGAGAAGTATCATTTTTCCTGTTAACCAGGTTGGTATCTGTTCAGGATGTGCATATAAATAGTTCTTACTTAGCGCTAAATATTTATGCAAAGATTTACTTTTGGCCAGAAGTTAGGTACAGCATCAGGGCCTGGGGTTTAACAATTCTGAGCTTTTCTTAATTTTACTTCAGTTTATCTGGCCCATTTCATATCCTTTACATTTGAACTTCTTAATGTCTCTTTTACTTCTTCCATTCATTTAGCAACTTTGTTATTTTTACAAAATGTATCTACTACTACTTTTTTGGTTGTTTTTCTAATATTTTTACTTTGTTTCCCAATTCTCTATAAAACATTTTTGGGTCATCAATGAATTGCTTATTTTGTACTTTTCCTTTATATTTATCTGCATATATTCCATGTTTTTCTGCCTGTGCTGATATCTTTATTTTATTATTTGCAATACTGTACAATAGAGCCTTGTCTGTTCTGGTACTGCAGTTTACTACTAAACCCGAAATGAAAAAAAAACATCCATAACATTGAATAGAAACAGCAAATTCCTGAATACTAATTAGGCATAAATGCCAAATCTGTTGAATGAATTCAGCAGATTCAACATTTATGTTGAATATTGAATGTGATGTCAGTGCAGGTGCAAACTTACGTTAAACTCCTACATTGGCATTCACCTTTTAGCAGGTGTCAAACCCCCCTGCACCTCCACACCCCCTGCAAACTATATATTCTTACTCTGAGATAACACTACAATGAAGAAAGGGATACATTTCCCAATCTGCACTGTACCGTGATCTCTATGTATAACATAGAGTACATATCAGCGAATGCACAGTTGCATTCGCTACATAGTTTCACTCTCCCACCATTTGGCAACACGGACATCGGCCAACCGCCGTTTGTCATGTCCATGTTTGCCGAACCCACCATCTACATTTTAATAGTAAACCTGATACTGCACATAGCTTTTATCATGTCTATCTTTCTAAGTATTTTCATTGATCTGTTCCCTCTTCTGTACTTTCCTAACAGTGACACTTCTTGTCTTAATTGTTTTATGGTTTTCTTTACTAGATACTTCCAGGATGGTATTTGATTTCTGCCCTTCCTTTCCCTTACTGCCCTGTGTTTTTGTGGTAAGAATTTATCTGTTATTAATTCAGCTACAGTAATATATCCTATTTACTTCTGTTATATCACATGAGTTTCTGTAAATAGTCTTGATTGTTGCGCTCATTTGTTTCATCAAACTTCTAACATTTTGGGTCTTACTAACTTTCTGTAATCTATTTCTTTCACTGATCTTAATATGTCTATCCATCTCTATTAAATCAAGTAGATCTTCCCTTGGATCATTTTCTTCTAAACTAATAGCATATTCTTTGTTCTCTGTTTCCTGCAGGCATTCTATAGAAATTTCCAAAACATCTTCCTGTGACATATTCTTTTCGGCTTCATTCTGTGTCATTCATTGCTGTTTCATGTAGGAACTCACTGGCCTATCACTCCACATTGACTGTGTCAGAGTTGACACCGTTTCCTGCTCCTTGCCTTGCTGTGCAACTTCAGCTGAAGTTTTGTACAGGTTTCCTATTGCAGGCTCCAAAGTATCTTCATATGGCAACTGATCAGATGCTTCCTGTTCCACCAGTTTCTTCTTAGTTTGGGGACTCATTGGTCTATCATTCTGTGATGTTACCAGAGTTGGAATTTCTACACTAAGTCCTTCATATCGCAAGTAATCCATAACTTCATTTTCTTTAACTCCTCCATTACTAATCCTATCTTCTATCCCCCCCTTTGTTTTCTTATTTTTGTATTGTAAAATCTTACATATATGTATGCCTTTGCCTGTATTTCTCTGCAAATATCTCTGGTGCCACCTTTTTTTTGTATTGATTAGTTTTGCTTTCTCCTTTGCATAAATATTGTACCATATTAAATCTCTCTTTCTTTACCATGTCCACATTTCTTCTTCGGATGTCCTGTTTCTCCCTACTTTGGGGACACATTGTTCCATCATGCTGTGACATAACTTTGCAGATACTCCATAACTTCAGCTTCTCTTTAACTTCACTTTACTAATCTTCTGTTCTACACTCCCCTTTATGATCTTATTTTTTTTACTGTGAAATTGTCTATATATGGGTGCCTTTGCTTATATTTCACTTCAAATATCTCTGAAGCTGCTTTTTTGTATTAATTTGCCTTTCTTCTTTGCATAAATATTGCACCATATCAGATTTCTCACTCTTTCCAATGTCCATGTTTCTTTTCATGCCTTTCAATAACATCTAGATTTTGTTCTTTATAGTTTCACACTTCCTTAGTTGCTTGTTTTTTTTTCAAATAGTCTGAGATTTCTTGGTCTATACAATGTTTCTCATGAATCTGTTGTATTAATGAATACAAATTTGCATTTGAAGCTTTTGACAATTTTTCTTGTGCAGGTATTTTTCTTTCCTCTAATTTCCCTCAATGTTTTTGTATATCTTCTACCCAGAAATTCTAGGTTTCTTGCATAATAGTAACAATACATCATTTCTTTCTTATTCTCAATATACCACTCTACCATCTTTACGGCTTTTTTGTCCTATCAGTTTTTGTGTTTTTTTTTGTGGACAAGTACTTCCTTCTACAATGGGGAGCCACCCTCCCTGTGCCTGGCCTAACCTCATTGTAGGAATGTTTTCATCTCTTGAGGATTCTACACTGTCATTTTTTCCAGTCCTGGAACCAGTGCACCTTCCAGGATTGAGCATTTTTCATCCTGGGAGTTGTGCACCCACCTGTCTTTTTTATTTTTTAACCTAACCAACCCATGATATATGCTATATAAAATACAATCTATATATCAGCATCCTCTTGGTGAGATTTTGTAAAAACAGGGTCCACTTCATGAAGGTACTCACCAAAGCTTAAGGATGAATTCAATTCCAGCAATACTCATCTCCTTTGCTTGCTGATGTTATTATCTCTCCATTTGGACCCCATAACTGTGCAATGAGACAGATGCTGTGATAAGCAACATAATGAAATAAGATATTACAGAACGTTACAAGTGATGTATGGAGAAACTGACAATCAGGTGCATGCAAGAAATAGAGGGATTAATATTTAAATCATAATTTTGTGTTGCATGGGGATCTTAGGGTTGGATAAAGGAAATGAAAATGCTTTTTAAAAAATAAATATTTATCATGTAGGTGGAGATTTCTTTTATCAACTGATTATGCTGTATGACTATAATAATGACACTGACTAAGTTTACCATTATGCAGTTTAGGGCAGAGAAGCTGTTTGATTCCTTACTGCACATGCAAAGGATTTTTTCAAGAGCACATGATAGTTACCATACACTAACGACTGACCCTAAGAAGTACTACCCCAACTTGGTACTGAAGAATTTAAGTTCAAATATCTCAGTTATACTGGTAGGTAACCTTTGGAAACACAGGGTTGTCTTACCCAGCTGATGTTCATAACCATTAGGGTGTCTGCAAAATATCCCAACTAACAAACTAAAACAATGAGTAACAAGGTCACACAGACAAACCAATCAGTAAAAACTATGAGAAAAGCTTGGTCATTCTAGATTTTTCACTGTGTGATTCCTTAAAACCTCTTGTATTAGAGGTAACATGATATATGCAAATGATTCCTAGGTGTCTGCATATACCCCTTGTTACCCCTAATACAAGAGGCTTTAAGGAATCACACAGTGGAACATCTAGATTGGCTAGTTTTTTTCTTAGTTTTTACATATAATTTGTTAGGAAAAAAAGTTACTGAATGTAATTTTCAGTTGTCCAACATAAATATTTAGACATCTTTTGGAAAACGTATTTGAAATCCTATTTAGCTCTTTTGTCTACACTATTTTAATTACATCCCAAGGATATAGAAAGCAATGGCTTTAGTTTAATTTTATATAAACACCATAGCTCTTTATCTCTTAGTGCAAAAAATCTGGAGAGTGCCTAAATAATGGGGGGACAAAGGCCCAAAAATAGAGACAGATTTTTAATATTGCTCTTACAAACTTTAAAAAAGTTGTTAAATAACAGGATTTTTGTTAGCATGCCTTTTCTGAAGGATATGAAGTCTGAAACTGAAATGTATGTCATTATTTAGTGACTCCAATCATCAGTCTTTTACTTGAAAATCATAAATTTTATAAGGAACAGATCACAAGAATGAGGCAAAAATCTGGACATTCTGTGAAAATCTGGACAGCTGAGAGGTATGGCCAGTGCACTTGTAGTAATACTCCTTCCTTAAATAGTAAATATTTACTATGCCTTAACAATTCATCAGTATAGTCTGGTAACCTCGGAGAAAAGATCTGTTCACTAACACAGTTATAATACACATCACTGATAGGTATATAGTTTAGGTTGTCTAACTTTTAGACAGATGTTTTAAACTTTTATTTCTGCAGTAGATGCTATACAATACAGTAATACAATGGGCATACTTAATAAATGACTTTTCTTAGAAGCTGAAATGCCTCCCAGCTTTTAAGAATTTAAGCTTTCTGTAAAATTATGATCACATACAGAAATGACTGAAGTACAAATTAGAGCTATGTGCCTTGTTGTGACGAAGACAGAAAGTCGTGAAACCCATTACTTTTCTTGCATGTTAACTCAGCATGCACACACTGTTGTAGCAAAGAGGAGGTCTAGTCAGAACATCACATTATTTATTACATTTTGATTGTCTAGCTTGGTTAAACTGTAATGAGATATTCCCACAAGGATTTAATTCTGTCTAATGTAGGGAGGCAAAATAATATTTGAGCAGTGTTCTATTGTACTTATAGGTTCATACGTTCAAAGGTTCATAGACATGTACTAGGCTAGCTGCCCTTGAGGGCCATTTTAAGTCTAGCCAGTTTTCCCCTTTTGTGCTCAAATTAACATATCCCACTTGGTTAGAAGCTAACCTTAACCACCCCTTTCTTTTTAACTATCCATACTTTTGTAAATATCAAGATTACTATTCTTATTACTGTATCACCAGAAAGACATTAAGCAAAAAGTTATTTCTCAGCATGTATTTGGAGCACAGAAGTTAATGCAGTGCTTTACTTATAATTTAAAGAAACATTTGCTGTACAATGAGTTTTGATTTGCATGTGAAGTACATATTTGCCATATTAGCTACACTTAGGAAATTGATGTTGGCAAATACTAAGCATGTCTTACCTAGTACTGTCCATAACTATTCTTCATACTGAATTGTCTTTTGTCTTATGCAGAAATAAGAATGCTTATCATTAATATTCAGCAATACATTGTTTACAGGACAATCTATCAGGTAGCTGTAAGTCATTTGAGCAATTTATTCTGCAAGAAAGGATGAGTACATTGCATCATTACAAGTTACCTCATTAAGTAAATGCTACAGTTTGTGCACCTATACAAAATTACATCAAAATGAAATATTAAAAAAGCACAATATGACTTTTTTTCCCACTCAGACATAATATAAATGTCAAGAGTCTTTATGGGCTATTTTTAGCAGCTGTTTTTGTACAGAATGAAGTATTTGCTTTCACATATTTGCTAAATTATAAAGGTAGCCATTAGGATTCATAGGAAGGGGCAATTATTTATTTCTGCTGTGGAAGACTGATTTAAAATAATGCTTATGGAATACAGGAACCCAGTTAATTAAGACAGAAGAGAATACTGGGATGAAAAAATTTATAAATGCTATAACACTACCTGAAGAAAAATAAAATAATTTGAAGAATAAAAATATCAGCAAAGAGGATATATAAATAGTGCTGTTTACAAGGAGTCTGGATAAAAAAGAATAGTCCAAGTCATCTACGTGCAGTTTGCATTAAAAAGAGCTGTTTTTGTCATAGCAATAGAATAAATATGAGGTGCAATTAATTAAGGATGGGCATGCTGTGCTATATGGTTTCAGTGTGTAAAGGAAGGCAGTAAGAAGGCACAGGAATGTATGTCTAAAATGGAATGTTATATGTAGCAGAAATGGCTAAGGACAAATAAAGAGAAGAGCCTGACTGTCACATTAGCCTTAAAGCTGAAGAGTCATTCATAAAGTATCACAGGATGGTTACAGTACTAGACTGCCATGAATACAAAGGAATAGCAGCAGTCTTGGTAGTAGCTTCGTACAAAAGAATAGAAAGTACAGCAAAAGCAGGCTCATTACTAGTTTATCACAGAAGAATAAGGCGAAGACTTGACTAAGTTAAGCTTTACAACCCACACCAATAATATTATTAATAAAATCCTCTTGTAACTAAAAAAACTTCTAAAAGACAACATATCTACTATATAATCTTGTCTGCAAAACACTGGGCAAGAATGTCCTACTCCCTAAACTAAAATATTGTCTTTCTGTACTATTTTTACACTCTGCTTATAACTCTGAAAAGACCACAAGTCACTAAGGGAAAAAAAATGACAAATCTGTCCTACTTCCCTGACAATCAGGCACTCCACTGCAACTTCTAAATTAAATTGACTACCCATTACTGAAGGTTCTATATGCGTTACTAGAGAACATCCTAAATGATGGCTGCTACCCTCCTCTGCAAAGAAAACTCACAATCAGAGAACAGATGTACTGCCAAAGGAATTCCTAGGAAAACTTAATATCACTCAACCATTCCCATTTAAAATACTCATTGTTGAAAAAAACCTTCTCATGAACAGTCCCATCTTTCTGGAACAAACTCCCAACAAAAAAAAATACTTAATCAAGAAACCCTTACAAAGTTTAATATGTCCCTTTTTGAGCACATCTTCAAGGATGATGCTTGTAAACGCTTTTGTGAGAATGGATAAGTTCTTTAAAATGCTTAATATTGTAAAAATCCTTACAGTCTCTCAACTGTTTTCTCTTTGCCATTTAATTCTGTTTACTCACATGTTCTCTCTTTAGTCTCTTGGTATATCTATATAACCTCTGTTTTTTACTCGCTTCCATTTGAGTTTTTTTTTTCAAGGAAATTCAGTATTAAATCTTTAAGAATCAATTTTATGTATCAAAACTGTATCTCCACCAAAGTAAATTTATTAGAAATGTATAAGAACTATGAAACATTCTTCTATACAAAAACTGTACAACTGTGTATGTTTCTTAGGTTTTGCAGCTCACAAACATAACACTCTATCACATTTGAAGTCTGCAAAGAATATAAGTAAACTAACCATAACAGTAGATGCTCAAATGATCATTGATGCAGTAGTCTCAGCTATATAGGTTATATCCTGCAAAGGATATAACAGCCAACAGCTTCCAAAGCTTCAGGACACCTTCCATGTACCTAAACTATTAACCAGCCTGAGCTGCACTGACAAAAAGACAGGTTTGGGTGCCAAACCTTTCAGAGCTTTCATGCTATCAGGGACAGGGAGGCTAATCCATGAATGGACAATGCTAGGAACAACAAAAAAATAAATGTCCACACACTGCCATAAACAGCACACCAAAAAGCAAGGTTGACAAAGAAAGAGAGCATCTACTGTAGCAGTGAGCATTTGAACATCTATTGTTATGGTAACTTTGCTTATACAACTATATAATTTATTTATTTATTTACATTTGTTGACCGGGAATGTCCGACTGGACGCAGGTCCATTTTCAACGGAGGCCCGGGCTGAAAAGCTCCAGAAATTAAAATATTACAGACATAGTTACAGATGAAGAATCCTAGCAATTAAAATATTACAAACATAGTTACAGATGAAGAACATAGTACATTCAGTAGATAACTAGCATCTGTTCTATCCATGAAGTCATAGCAGATATTAACAATTGTTACAATAAGAAGTTACTGCCATATAATAAGTAGATAGGCATGGAAGTATCAGAGCTTGCTGTAATCAAAGGTAGTTTGTGGGGTGGTAGATGGAGTGGGAGAAGTTAGAGGGGAGAGTTACAAGGGCATAGCCAGCATGTTTTTAGGTGCGCTTTAAGTAAAGCTTTGAAGTGGGTGCATGATGGTAGAGAGGTTATTGTGGGGGGTTCCATAATTTGGCTATAGTGCTGAAGAATAGTGCTTCTCCAGCAATGTTACTGGCTCTAGTAATCTGTAATTGATTTTTGTTGCTGGATCGTAGTGGCCTGGTGGTGAGATAGGGCTGGAGTAGATACTGGAGGGATGGGACCTTTAGAGGATGGTTAATCAGTTTGTGGGTGAGTGCGAGTTGATACCACTGAAGGAGGTGAGGAAGTTCTAGTCAGCTGAGTTCAGTAAGTGAGAGACAGTGGTGACTGTGGTAGGATGCCCCGGTGGCGAATTTGGCGATTTTGTTGTAGCAGGTCTCGAGTTTATTTAGATCGCATTGCCTTAGGCTGGTATATATTGGAGAGGCATAAAGTAGGGTGGAGGTAAGGTGCGAATTTTCAACTGAAATCCTAGCTGGTGAAGAGTTGCTTATTTCTGTATAAGGCTCCTAGTTTTTCGTAGGCTTTGTTTATGGTCATGGATATGTGAATGTCAAATTTGAGATTGTTGTCTATTTCTACTCCTAGCAATTTGGTGTGATCTGTTGGGTGGATAGTGGTGTTGTCTTTTGCTGTGATGTTAAAGTGAGAGTTGTTTTGAGTATGTTTGATGGGTTCGAAGATGAGGAGTTTAGTTTTGTTTGGGATGAGTATTAACTGGGCATCGGATAGCCAAGTTTCAACAGAGGAAAAGGCATCCTGTGTGACCTGTTGCAGTTCGGGTAGGGACTGGGCTGAGCAGATGATGGTTGAGTTATCTGCATATTGTATGAGTGTGCCATGTTTGGTAGCAGAGGCTAGATTATTGGTGAACATAGAAAAGAGTAGGGGTTCAAGGATGGATCCTTGGGGAACACCAATAGAGACAGGTAGTTGGGGAGATATGCCATTTTGCCATACAACAAATTGCTGGCAGTCAGACAGGTAACTTTGAAACCAGTTGGTGACTGATTGAGAAAAGGATAGGTTATTGAGTACAGAGAGGAGTTGTTTGTGTAGGACCATGTCAAATGCTTTAGATAGGTCTAGGAATGTAGCAGAGGAGAGATGGCCATTGTTTTTATGATGAAAGATAGTGTTAGTAAAAGAGAGTAAGGCAGTGGCGGTGCTATGGTTTGGTTGGAAACCATGTTGAGTATTAGAAAGGAGGTTGTTAGTTGGGAGGTAGTCTGAGATTTGAGAGAGAGTGCATCTCTCTAGTATTTTGGAGAGTAGAGATAGAATCGTTATGGGGTGGTAGATGGTTAGTTCTGTGGAGGGGCCGCCTTTGTGAAGTGGAATGATGTGTGATATTTTCCATAGTGTATGGGCGTAACATTCTGACAGAGAATGGTTAATCAATATGGGGATACTGGGTAGGCTAGGGCGTTAGCTGCAATTTGTAGGAATTCACTTGGGAGGTTGTCTGCTGCTAATTTTATGGGTTTATGTTTAGTTAAGAGTTTTCGTATGTTGGAGGTAGGAATGGGAGAAAATGAGAAGAGTGTGGGGGGATTACTGGGTGAAGGTGTGGGGTGTAGGGGAGGGGGGTTGTGTTGTCTAGAATGGGAGAAAATGAGAAGAGTGTGGGGGGATTACTGGGTGAAGGTGTGGGGGTAGGGAGGGGTTGTGTTGTCTGAGCTGATTTCTGGGTGAAGGTGTGGGGTGTAGGGGAGGGGGGTTGTGTTGTCTACCTAGTGATAGTATGGTTTGTGTGAAGTGTGTGTTGAATGAGGTGGCAATATTTTCTGGAGAGTGAGGAATGTTAGGTGTAGGGGTATTGATTTTACCTGGGTGGAGGATGGAGTTTATGGAGGTCCAGAATTCTTTGGGGTTGTGTTGGGAGGAGTTGAGGGCAGACTGGTAGTACTGGATTTTGTCCTCCTTTATTAGCTTTTTGACTCTACTGCTACGTTTCTCATATTGATCATTTCTGCAGTAGCTTGGCTATACAGGTAGATTACTCTAGCTCACAACATTTGGGAGGTAGAACGAGAAGGGTCAGGATCCCCTGCAGAATGATCCTAGCAAAGCCAGATCTAAACCTAGAGAAGGAATCAAGCCTGTAAAACCTTGTAAAAATATGTATAGAAGACCAAGTTGCTGCTTTAGAATAATTCTAGAATCTAACCTTTCAAACATTCCACAGATGAAGCCAAGGTCGTAGAAGACTTGGCCTTGACCCTGCCTGGAAAAGTTTTTTTGTAGTGAATATAGCAAATGGCAATAGCCTTAGACAATTATTTAGAAACAGTCTGTTTTAACACAGGTTGTCCCTTCTTCTCACCTTCACAAAAAGTGAACAATTAATCCAAAGATATGAAAAATTCAGTTCTGCCAAGATAGTACCCAAGCTGTCTGTGGACATCCAAGGTATGGAGTATCCTTTCACCCTCATTTTTAGGTTCAGGAAAGAAAACATGGAGATGGATAGCGTGGCTTAAAGTAAACTCAGATACTACTTCAGACATAAAAGAAGGATTAGTTCTCAAAGAAACCTCAACTCTGTGGAAAAATTACATAGGGTTAATCAAACTAAGAGCTTGCAACTCAGATTACTTTCTTGCAGAGGTCAGAGAATCAGTAGAACATTTTTCCATGTTAAGAACCACAAGTAAGCCAGATTAGCTGGTTCAAATGGGGCAAGTGTTAGCACCTCTAACACAAAATTAAGATTCTCAGGGAGGGGCCACTGGTTTTCATGGTGGCCTCTTATGGAAACCCCTTTCAAAAACATTTCAACATGAGGATCATTGAAAGAGGAGTTTCCATGGGCAGAAATGGACAATAAATGAACCTTTATGGAGAAGCAAGAAAGGCCACAGTATAGTAACACTTATAAATATTGTAAAACCAGAGAATACCTAGGCCTGAATGGGTCCTGGTTATGTTGCTGCAACAACTAGAAAGTATTTTATATTTGCAAAATCACAGTTTTCTTATAGCAGGCTTCATTGCCTCCATTAGTACCTGCAGCAAATCATCAGTAAACAGCTGCTTAAAGGGAATTTGATCCTATCATTCAAGCAGCCAGTTGAAGTTGACTGGGGTCGGGATATATCTAACACCCCGATCTTGCATGAGTAGATCTATTTTGTGAGAAAGCTTGTGGTAATTGCCTCTGGCCATTTTCAAAAGAAGGGAGGACCACTGTTGCCTGGGCCAGAAGGGAGTTACCACACTGATCTTGCGGGATTCCTCCTGAATCTTCAGATGTACCCTGGATATCATTGGAAAGGGTGGAAAAGCATACAGGAACATTCATGTCCAAGGGAAACAAATGCATGTCTTCCAGGCTTTCTTGCAGTGAGTCCTGGAGCAAAATCTTGCCAGCTGATTGCTCAGACAGGAGGCAAATGGCTCTACCTGAGGAGCACCCCACAAACTGATCAAATCTTGGAATATCTCCGATCTAGTTTCCATTCATGAGGGTCTTACACAGAATTTTGCTCTGATGCCTGTAATGTGAGATTGTGTTGTGATGTTATATCCCAAGCTAACATGGCTAGTCTGCAAAGGGGTACAACCTGGCTCCCCCTTCCTTGTTGATGTACCACATGACTGTGGTATTGCCTGCAACTTGAAAAGGTCCCATGGACCAAAGATATTTTTGCAAGTTGAATGCCTTAATCAGAACAAACATCTATTTTATATTTATGTGCTTGCATCAGTCATTGGTCTTTCACACACCTTGCACTTTTACTCCTCTGCAAACTGTTCCCAAGCAAAGTCTGAGGCATCTGTGGTGACTGACTACTTTGGAACAGGGAAGGAGAAGGGTAGACACAGATTTAAGGATATTTTCTGTCTTTACCAATCAATTTCTCTTCTGGCAACCCCCAGCACCAAGATTTGAAAAGACAAAGAATGTTGTTGCTGAAACCTCAGATACAATTATATCTTTCTCTTGTGGAGTCATGCCAGGGGTATCATGAGAATCATGGATGCCTTGAGACTCAAAATCCTGAGCTATTTGCTTGCAGTGAATGAAGTTTGAGTGGAAAATCTTAGGAATAAATCTTGATATAGATTAATTTTTCCAGTGGAAGAAGAGCTCTTTGAACTGAGATGTCTAGCTAACACCCCAGGAACACAATCTTGTGAAGACTTTTGAATGTTCCCATCTTGTGTAAAAGATCACTCACCCAAGTAAGAGATTCTTGACACTTTGAAAAAGACACGGCAAAGATAAGCAAGTCATCTAAATGTGGAAAAAATGCAGATACACTGTAGCCTGTAGTGAGATAAAACAGGAGCTAGACACTTTGTGAACATGTTTTGTGTAGTGGATAGTCCACAGGGTAAAGCAGGGAACTGATAATCTGATCAGGACAAATAAAACCTAAAGAAATGCCATACTGGATGACTAGGGATGTGATGATTAGCATCTTTAAATCTAGTGATACCAGGAATCGTAAATGACGAAGGAGATGTAACAGGATGTGAAGTGACAGCATTTTGAACTTGGGCACTATCAAAAGCAGGTTTAGGAAGAAAGACCTAGAACTGGCCTTCAAGCAATTTCTTTCTTTGGCACTACCTTTCTCAACCTGGGAAGGAGGAACTGGTTCTATCACTTTCTGAGATACCATATGATAACAGAAAGTGGGAAATAAAGGAGCTTGTTCTGGTGATTGAGGAATTACCCCCTTAAAAGTAGATATTTCCTCCCACTGTCCTCCATAGCCTAAACAATGATCTTCAGAATCTATTCATCTGAAACTATCTGCCGGTTGCCAGAAAAATGGACTGCCGTGAATGGAGGAGTAGGACAAGACCTCTTAAACAGTCATTCTGACTTATTGGACAGTCCTTGGTTTTGAGGGGTTCCTGAACTCTTTTTGGAACTTTTTTTTTTCTTAAATGTCTATTTACCTAAATTTGGTTGTGACTGTGTATTTTATTTTATGCTAAAACAGGATGAGGGGTTAGAGAATCCCTTAGAAAATTTGGAAGAGGACAGCTGAAAAATCTTAGAGATTCTCTATCATCTTATCCCTTTCATCACACTTTTAATAACCCCTGCTGCTGAGGAATCAACTACATCTCTATCCAAAGGAGTATTTAAAATCTCATTTTTTACATCAGGGAGGTTTTGAGAATACAGCTAGGCAAGCTTCTTCAGAACAGTACCATTGGCCATAACCCTGGAAGAAGTACCATTGGAGTTGCACAGTAAAAAATGAGTCGTAAGTTGAACAATGGAAGAAACAAAATTATTTAAAGTAGATTTTTCCTCAGAAGAAGAAATTCAGAGAAAACATCTCTCATGATTTCACATTTATCAGAATGAATGTTAACATATAAGCCTGATCATTCAAAATTCTGAAAATCAAAGTTACAGAAGCATACATTTTTCCATACTTATCAATAATCTTCCCTTCCTTGTCAGGAAAGAGTAGAGTTGGAATTAGCCAAATATTTAGCAACAGTAGAATTAACTAAAGCTATACCTAACACACACAGACACACACACACACACACACCCTCCAGAGCTGATAGAGCTGGAGGAATGGGTTAAGGTTCTGGAAATATCTTCTGTAACAGCTCATAGTATTTCCTGAGGGGCTGAGAAATCTCAGTGCTCTCCCAGTGAAAACACTAGCACAATATTGATAGTCTCAGAAAAAGAGAACCCCCCCCACACACACACACACATACACAGAGAATCAGAAATTGAGGTCTCCTCCAAGTCTGAATCAGAAAACAGAAGAAAAGAAATACTATATATGTCACTTCTTCTTCCTGTCTATATTCAAAATCTTGATTCTCTTCAGGAATAGAACAGACAAAACCACCTTACAAGAAAAACTGATATCCTGAATTAAATCCAGACACAGTTAAGTACTCATCTGTAAGAACATCTGTGGAGGAGTAGATACACGTTTAGATTTCTGTTTCTTTTTGACAGGAGAAATGGGAACGACAGAGTTATTAATGGCAGTAGTAGCTCCCCCAGGAATAGGCACAACATTCTGACTAAATTTAGAGAGCCTTCCCTGCTTCCTCTCCCAAGACCAACAAGAGCAGCTCTCCCTTACCCCTGAGGGAACCCCAACAGCCCCAGAAGACATAGCTAAGCCCCAGTGTATAGTTTCTGTAGATGATATACCAGAGGGATCCCAGGTAAAAGATGAGTGGTCCAAAGAACAAGCTAGGGTCACAGCAGATCCACCCACCTTCTGCTGAAGCAAATTGCTAGCCCACTGTGTTGGCAAATGCTGTTTGCTTAACATTTTCTTTTTGTGCCTGGAACAAGGACAAACTGTGGGAAAAAAGTTATGTAGTCAACATAACATTCCATCTGTATTGTCAATTTTTCATCTCTCCTCACATGTGGGTTTGGATCGGAGCCTTCGGATCTGACTCGTCATTAGCAAGCTCATGGCAATCAAAAAGCTCTTGGGCACCTTCCCCCTCACCCATAACTCATCTCTCCCCATTACCTTAGATCTTGTTTGCTATAATTATATTAGTAGTAAGAGAAGGATTAGCATTTAACATGCAACGATACCTTAAGTGAAGCGATTTCTGGAGTCTAATGAAATTGACTCTAACCCTAGAAATCATCCTCCCATTCAACCTAGTATCTAAGGATGGGGGTTGGAGGGTGGGATTTTGAGGAGACACAAAAAATCAACAATACTGATGGAACGTTATGGTAAGTACATAACTTAATTTATCTGAAATGATCAATTTTTCATCTTCTCCTCACATGTGGGACAGAGTCCCCCATCTACCTTCACCCCGGGTGGATTCACAAAAGAATATTCCTCAGAATCATAGAGCCAAAGGAATCCCTTCCCCTGGAGACCAAATCTAATTTGCAATGAGTAATAAAGGTATGATGGTTTGCCCAAGTGGCAACTGCGCAAATATCATCCAAGGAAGCACTGGACTGGAAGACCATAGATGTGGCCATTGCTCTAGTAGAATGAGCCCGAATGGAGTTGTCAGGCTTCATGCCCTTTGAAGAATAAATAAAGGAGATACAACTAAAAAGCCACTTGATAAGGTAACTTTGGTAACTGGTAGGCCTTTTCTAGGCCCTGGGAATGAGACAAAACTGTTTTGTCCTCCAAAACTCTTTGGTTCCATGTAAATAGAAATGTAACTGTCTATAAACATCCAACAGATGCAGTATATATTCCCTTTTATTATTAAAATTAGGAAAGAAAACAGGCAAATGTATAATCTGATTAAGATTTATTTGAGAAACAACTTTGGGCAAAATGGAGGGGCTGGTACACAACGAGAAACTGTCCTTATGGAAAATTATATACGGAGGTTCAGAAGACAGAGCTTGAAGTTCTGAAATCCATTTAACTGATGGGATAGCCACCAAAGAGAGAGTCTTCCAGTAAAGATACTTAACGTCACAAGTTGCTGCAGGTTCAAAGGGAGGCTGAGTAATCAGATGCAGAACCAGATTTAAATCCAAAGGGGGACAGGGGTCCTTATAAGAAGGTTTTAACAACAAAGTCCCTTTTAAGAAGGCTTTGCAAAGTTTGTGGGAATTCAAGGACAAGATGTCAAACCCAAAATGGAAATATGAAATGGCTGCAAACTGCACTTTAATGGTAGATGCCACTATGCAATTATTGAAAAAGGTGGGGTAGGCATTCCAAAATGAAATGAATAAGAGCTGTAATGGGATCCATGTTGTGTTGCTGTGCCCAGAAAACAAAGCTCTTCTATTTACTCCTATATAGTTTTTGAACAGACAGCTTATGGGAGGAAATCAAGATATGATGGACCGGGTAGGAGAGTATAGTTTGTCTGGCAATCAGTGGAACTGAAGGAACCAAGCTGCCAGCTTGAGATTGAGAAGGTTGGAATGAGTCATTCCCGTCAGATGTGACATAAGATCTGGAGAGGGATCCAAAATCCAGGGATCCTTCTGTAGGTGAGGCCACAGGAAAGGGAACCAGATTTGTCAAGGCCAATATGGGGCAATGAGGATTAGTGTCCTCTTCAACCTTTTGGATTTCTGAAAAAACTTGGGGATCAACGAAAAGGGGGGAAAGACATACAGAAGTCCAAGTGGGCAATCGTGTATCAGAGCATTCTTCAGGGTTTGCCCCTCTGGAGGAATCAGTTGTTGCACTTGCTTAGGGAAGAGGCAAGAAGATCACAGCAAGTCTAACACCATGTGTGGAAAATATTCTCCACTACATTCTGGTTGAGGGATCACATGTGTGGCATTAGAATGGCTCTGCTCAGCTTGTCCGCAATGATGCTGGATCTCCCTGGAATATGCATTGCTATTAGAAAGAATTGGATGAGATCACCCATTGCCACACTCTGAGTGCTTCAGACAGACAGGGCATGATCTGGTTACTCCTTGCTTGTTTATGTACCATACCATTGACACATTGAAGAACAGAAGAAAAGTTTTTTTTTTTTTTTTTTTTTTTTTTTAACAGTTAGAGGGAAAGAAAACCCTGCTAACAACAGTAAGCAAGAAGAAGCCTCAAGGGTAAAAGGGGAGGAAGTAACCTATGAAAAAATGGTTACCAGTCGGAAAGAAAGAAAAGAAGTAAAAGTAAGTTAAATACAGTAGCAGGCAACACTGGAACATTGCAATGGATACAAAAGTGACAGAGAAGACTTATATTATCAAAATCTACAAACGTTTGAAAGAGTTTGAAAAAAATTTGAAGAAATCACAACCTGACACTAAGAGCAAGCAGGAATGACCACGTCTTCACAAAGCAGCAAATGAGATCGGAGGTAATGGGGAGAGATGCATTGTGGGTAAGTGGGAGGTACCCAAGAGCATTTTGGTTGCCACAAACTTGGTAACAGCCAAGTCAGACCTGAGGGCTCAGATCTAAACCCACATATGAGGAGAAGTTGAAAAATTGACAATATTGGATTTGTAGTTTGTTCCATGGTCAAGCCGAAAAATGTGCTTCTTTCTTGGGGAAAATAAGCAGCAAACTGTGGTAACAATTTAGTCTTTAAAAGTCACTTTTTTCACACAAAAACACAGTAAAAAATACTTTAAAATATGTTGGCAGCCCCAAACACAATTTATCCAGAAAAAATTGTTTTCAATTACTTTAAGCAGCTTTTAATCTAACAGGAAAAAAGCCTGCTCCCATTTAAAAGTACAGTTAAGTCCATTAAAACACGAACTTCTAGTTTAAAAGTACCATTCCTAAATAGGAAAGTACAATAAAACAAAAATATTTTAATGTAGAAGGTCATTCCTAAAAGGGAAATTATCTGTCCAGCAAAGGAACAGCACAAGAAACCATCGATCCTCATAAACTCGCAGACAGGTACTTTTTTCAATGCCAGAAAATCTTTTTAGGGCTTGAAGTCTAAACCTCTCATTTTAGTTAGCTGAGCTCGAGCTGTCTAACAGTTTAGGACTGTGGAAAGTGCCCTGAAGCTCTGGAAGCTGCCAGTTGTTATCCATGGCAGGCTATAACCCATATAGCTATAAGGCTCCTGCAGCAGTGATCAATATAATTAGCAACTAAAGTTTGCCTGCACTGTTTATTGCCTCTGAGCGTGGGTCATGGCTGAAAGGGGTCACTGAATCAATCTACCTACCCAGACACCAAATAATAGTACATAAGTAAATAAATAAATAAATTCATATAGGAATGAATGATATGTCAGGAGCTTCATCCTCTGGTTCTGAGTTTGATTCGATCAGTCTCTATTTCACTATTATGAGTAATCCTCAGCAAGCTATTTAATGAGGGAGTACTGTGGTGGTACCCCTGAACATAACTGATTGCGGCTAGCTTGTTCATGTGATTAAATGATAAGGACAAGACAGACAAAAAAGAAAAGATGGGCATGTTAGACATTAGCTTCACAAAAATAGAACTTTCAGGATAAGCAGAAACAGGAAAAATTGAGGATTCTTCAGAGGATACCAGAGTCTAACAGAAAGTGAGAATCTGTACATCAAAGCAGAAGAACATCAACAACTTTCTCACTGCAGAGGAAAATGGTAACGGGTGGTAAAGAAATCAAGGGCAAAACTGAATACACACAGTCTTCGGGTTAAGGACAACATCTGTTTTTTAGTCTGTCCTTAAGTCAGGGTTGTACAAGTCAAAACAGGTACATATGGTTCTTACTAAATGCCACTTAGTCAAATGTTTGCCTCAATCTAGTATTTATTTTACTTTTCTTTGCACATAAAACACTTTAGAAACACTTCCAAAAAAAAAAATCTTAAATATAATACTATATACTGTAGCTATGCTTCCTTACTTCCTATCAACAAAGCTAGTTTAAGACATCTTGTTATTAATGCAGTGTGTATGAGGACTTTTTCACACACACACACACACACACACACACACACACACACACACACACACACACAGTCACAGTCACTTCCTCATTCATAACTGCATTCACTCACACATCGCTCTCACTCTCCTAATCTCACACACACACACACACACACACACACACTTCTTCATTCATATCTGCATTCACTCACACATCGCTCTCACTCTCCCGATCTCACAGAGACACAAAGTCTCTTCCTCATTCATACCTCCATTCACTCACACATTGTTCTCACTCTTCCAATCACACACACACACACACACACACACACACACACACACACACACACACACACATATGCACACAGATTTGGGCAGCTTTGACCATTTTTTTTATGTTGTTTCCGACATTGCGGCAGCCCGTTCATATCTATGGGTTGTCTGCATGTCGGATGTCCGTAACCTGGGGACTACATGTAGTTCACAGTCTGGGTCATGAACTGCTAATTTTACAGTATGTTTTGATGGTGTGTACATTTGAGGCAGCTGTATTCATTTACTCACCAATATGCTTTTCAAGTGTAAAACTTCTAAAAATGTTTTCAAGTATTATGCATGAGCAATGGTTTCATAACGTTTGCTCCTGTTTTCTTTGACTGGAACGTGTTACTGTTATTTCTTGCTTTAGTCATTTTAGTGTTATTTGACTGAAATGATGGCTACAGAATTTTTGTCAAGGGGAACATGACACACAATAAAACATATTTAGTTAATTCAATTAATTTATCATTTAAATATTATTTTCCAACTGAGCATTTATTTATTTGACATTTGTTTATCAGGAAAGTCCAAATGGGTGAAGAGTACCCATTTTCAGCAGAGTCCCTAGGAGAAAAGCTCCACAGAACACATTTATATTTTACAGAAGCTTATAAGACATTTACATTTGGCTATTGGCAATACAGTACCAATATTTACATTTACAGCTTGATATTGATAATTTAATATATAACAAACACATGCATTTAGATATCTCAGTTTATCATTTGCATATATACGTTCTTATAAAACATTCAGTGATCAGTTAGTTGTAAAGATTAAAACACTGTAAGAAACTTCTCTGTGTGGAAGATTTTCAGTCCATATATCTCTAGTTAATCACTGTATATTAATCAGATTAGACAATTGTAGTAAATGTAGTGAACTTAAACCCGTCTTATGTCAAAAAAAAAAATAAAAAATATATAATTTGAAATATTGTACAGAATTACTAAGTATTTGAAAGTAATCCAAGCAAGGCAGGCAGTTTGTTTCCAGTCGAAAATCCTTTATTAAGTACACAGACAAGCAATCCAAGTAAAACAAAAATAGAACAATAGTTTCCTCACAAGCTTTCTAAATATATATATATATATATATATATATTTGTTGTTGTTGTTTGTCTTTTGTCTTTTCCCGGTAAAGGGTTGCCACAGCGGAACTCCGGCCCGCTAATGATTGGCAGTAGATTTTTACGAATCACCAAGGTGCCAGCTCAATGCCCAACCTTCAACGAAGGCATGCCCATTTACGCACGCATGTCTTTCGAACACTACCCAACCACGGGGAGGACATGCAGACTCCACACAGAAGGCACTCCCAAGCCCAGCCAAGAATCAAACAGGAGAGCCTCTTGCTGTGAGGTAACAACGCTACCGCCGTACCACCGTGGCTTAGCATATATATATATATATATATATATATATATATATATATATATATATATGGGTCTAGCTGACAACGCTGAAAGCTGACAACGCCGACGATGAGAACACACCAGAAGATCGAAAACTGAGATGACCGACGAATGAAAACCCCGACGCTGAGAACACCGACATGTGAAAAGTCTGTGTAAGTATGCGATAGTGACAGTCGTTAGGGGCGGGTTAAGTGAGTTAGGGTTAGGGAGCAAGTTAGGTGAGTGTGCGATAGTGACAGTCTTTAGGGTTAGGGGCGGGTTAAGTGAGTTAGGGTTAGGGCGCGGGTTAGGTGAGTGTGCGATAGTGACAGACCTTAGGGTTAGGGTTAAGGTTATAGATAGTTGTGTATGTAAGGTTTAGTGTGGGTTTGTAAGGATTTTGGTGTGCTTGTGTTGTGTGTGTGCTTTTCGGACAGGGGATTTGTTTTGTTTGTTGATTGTCGGGATTGTGAGGTTTCGTGTTTGTGAACTTTCGGTTATGTGGTGTTGGTGATTTCGGCGTCGGTGTTGTCAGGTAGACCCATATATATATATATATATATATATATATATATATATATATATATATATATATATAGATATATATATACATATATATATATATATACATACACACACACACACACACACACACACACACACACACACACACTTTTTATCAGGCAAGGGAGTGGTTTATTGTGCTGTAAAACAGTATTATTGGTACACATGTTAAATTCACATCCCTTCCCCCATCAGTGTGACATTCGAGCTGGTCCTGCAGAGACTACTTTTTTTGTTTTAGTTGTAAAGATTCTAACATTTCTACAGACTTTTGTAGTATAATGTTTTTAGCATTACTTGGGAAGGAAGTTCTTGCATGTATGGCATCACAGAAAAGGCTCCATTACAGGAGACCTGGTTTAATTATTGAATGATATAGTTTAGGAAGAGGGGTTTTGTTTATGTTCAAGTAATAAAGAGTCACATCATTTCCCTGAACTATTAGAGTTGCTTGAGTTTTAAACCCCTTTTAAGCTAATCTTCAGCAAGGCATTTGATACTAATAATTTCAAGTCATCATGCAGGCAAAGACAAACATTCATACCTACTTCCATAAACGTGATCTAATCTTTAAAAAAAAACATTCTATCACTTATTTGCCTCAGCTGAAGTGATAAGTCATTCACTACTGTCACCACGTTTGTAAACTCTAGTGCATGGTGTTCCTATTTCTTGTGTGTTCTAATGCTGCTGCAATACAGAGTTTTTGAGCTTTAAACAAAGAAACATGAAGCTATCCTGAAAAAAATTTAGAACCAAGATTAGTCTCTATGCAGACTTCTACAGGACACAGAATAAGAATTCAATTACTTTAGTCTTTGGCTATACATTAGGGTGCTATTTTTTTCTTTTTTTTTCAGATTAATCCACAACGGAACTTAGATAATGGATTCCAGATAATAGATCCAAAGTCTAACTTTGATCTGATAAGGCTACCATACTGTGCTTTCATAATTTTCTTATCCCTGCTACTAATAAATACAAACATTAGATTCTCACCATAATGATGCAATCTCTGTTATCTCTTTCTATCCTAACTTTACCAGTAAATTTCAGATCCGACCTTGGATCCAACTTTTTTCTAGATTTAGGATAATTAGCGCAGGCTTATCCTCTCTCTCTCTCTATATATATATATATATATATATATATATATATATATTATAGTGTATATATATATATTTATATATATATATATATATATATATATATATATATATGTATATATGTTATAGTGGAGGAAAATAAATTAGGTAGTCTCCTCTGCAGGGAGAACAACATTCTAAGTGTCCTAAAGGACCAACCAGATATCTACCTAAACATTTTTCATGATATGGAAAGGGGAAAGGAGGGATGTTAAGTAAGGATGGAAAGAGACAACACAGATGCATTGTTATGATGAGAACATAACTTTTGTATTTGATGTTTTCTTTTCCACCCATTTCTCAACAGATGAGACAGATTCCCCAGCTACTTGAATCTCAGGGTGGTCTTTATGGGGAGATATTCCAGAGTACAATGGAACTGAAAGCCACCCTATTCCGGGGAAAAAAATCCAGTTTGTAGTGAGCAATAAAAGTATAAACATTTGACCATGGACCAGCAGCACAAATATTGCCATCTGATGTTCTAGACAAAAAGGCAGAAGAAGTGGAGACTAGTCTTGTTGAATATGCTTTTGGATTGAAAGATGCAATTAGCTAACCATCTTGCCAATGGAAATTTTGACACAATGTTGCCCAATTTTGCTCTTGAAAAGAAGACAAATAATTGGTCAAACTTCCTGAAAGGTTTCATTCTCTCTCCCTCTTTTGGCTTTTCCCGGTTAAGGGTCACCACAGCGGATCACCTTGTCCACTCATGATTGGCAGTGAAGTTTTTATGGTGTCGAGTTGCCAGCCCTGCACCCAACCTTTCACAGAAGGCACACACACGCATGCATGCACTCACGCCTAGGGCCAATTTTAGCATGTCCAATTCACTTGCAGCATGTCTTTGGGGATGTGGGAGGAAACCGGAGCACCCAGAGGAAACCCACACGACCACAGGGAGGACATGAAGACTCTGCACAGAAGAGACCCCAGCTGAAGATCGAACCGGAGAGCCTCTTGCTGTGAGGCGACAATGCTAACCGCTGCACCACACGGCCTTCTGTGGACGTAAAATTGCAGCTATGTACACCAAATAAACAAAGTATATATTCTCCTTTTTTAGAGAAATTAGGGAAGAAGATTGTTAAATAAACGGATTGATTTAGTGCTGCCTCTGATGCCACCTTAGGTAGAAAGGAGGTCTTGGTGCACAAAGAAGCTCTATCTTTATGAAAAAATGATATATGGAGGCTGACAAGATAAGGCCTGGAGTTCAAATATTCATTCAGCTGATGTAATATTCACCAAGAAATGGTTTTCCTTAACAGGAACTTTAGATCCACTTTGACTGATGGCTCAAATGGAGGGTGAGTTAGCACTTGCAATAAAACATTAAGATACCAAGGAGGGGTGTGAATATTTAATACATGGTCAGAGAAGGAAGGTAACCTTGAGGAGGGCTTTACACAATTTAAGACAGGACAGAGAGGAGTAATTCTTCCCTATATGACAATTGGAAAGGACAGTGAACTGTACTTTGATTGTGGAGTAACTGGCTCTATCATGAAAAACTGAATTGGGAAATTCTAACTCTGCAGAAACAGGATCCAAATGTCTCTGAGAAGCCTAAATAGGAAACCCCTTCTATTTAATTTTGTACATCTTCCTAGCTGAATCTTTCTGAGAGAATGTGAGACTAAGTACTAATTCAAACGAAAACCTGGACTGCCTAGCCATCATTGGAAGTGGAGAAACCATGTGGTCAACTTGAGGGCCTGAATGTCTGTGTGAGGCATCCCAGACAGGAGATCTGGATCCAGTATCCAAAGATGGGTACCAAAGGAGGAGGAACCACACCTGTTGAGGCCAGAATGGGCAATGAGAATTGACTGTGCTCTTCTGTTGGGAAGCTTTCTGTAGAAATTTTGGAATTAGTGGAGTTGGTGGATACATTTAATGAAGATTGAGGGACCAATCATGGATCAAAGCTTCCCCTGGTATCTCCCCCTTTGGAGGTATCAGGGCAAAGAACATGTATTAAGATCACAGCACAGCTGACCCCACTGACAAAAAAATCTGTTTCTCCACTTTTTGGTTGAGGAACCACTCATGAAACAGCAGGACAGACCTGTTTAGCCTTCCATCTAAGACACTGGACCTCCCCAGTAGGTGCACTGCTATTACAAAGTGACTGGAAGAAATCACCCAAAGCCACACTTTCATCGCTTTTCAACATAAGGGATAGGAGTGTGTTCCTCCCGGTTTGTTGAGGTACCAGAGCACTGACATATTTTCTGTCTGAATAAATATCATCCCTACAGAGAGGATGTCTTGGAAGTCCTGCAGCATTAATAGGACTGCCCTCATCTCTAAGATACTGATGTGAAGATTGACCTCTGAGAGGGATCACATGCCTTGGATTATCTTCTCCATACAATGCTCCCCTCCACACCATCTGGGAAAATACCATGGACACTGTGGCCCTGGGCAAAGGAGAAACAAAGGAGTGGCCCTGAAAAACCACAAATGACTGAATCCACCAAGTGATATGCTCTCTGCAGATTTAGTTAAGATGAATTGGGAAATTCATGGGTTGGCACCTGATTGACCACTGGACCACCAACATCCATTGCAAACCTCTCATATACAGTTTTGCTAGTGAAAACAGTGACAGCTGCTGCCATCACACTTAAAAGCTGTAGCAGCACCCTGTCCATAGAGGTTTGAAAGGAAAGCAGTTGTAAATCTTGATTCTGTAGTGTGGACAACCTGGATTGTTGTAGCTTTGCTATCTGGGAAGTAATGTGCAAGTGCATGCATATGAACTTCCAGGACTTGTGTCAGGGACAGTTGCAATTTGTTGTAATTCACGGTAATGCCTAGTTTGGAACAAAGAGAGAGGGAATCCTTGCAGTCTGAGGTGAGCTGCCACCACTGTATGCATTTGGTTAACACTGGGGGTGGGGGATCTGTGGTGAGATCAAAGGGCAGGGCCCTGAACTGAAAATGACTGGCTCACAGCCAGAAGTGTAGAAACCTTCTGGATCATCTGTCTATTTTGATGGGATAGTATACATCCTGCAGGTCTATTCAGCACATCCAGTTGTACTTCCTTACTAAGGGGAGACTGGATTGCACTATGACCATTTGGAACTTTGAGTGTCTGACAACAGATTTAGATAGCTTAGGTTAAGGATTGGCCTGAGGTCCACATTCTTCTTTGGCACTAAAAAATAACCTCAAGGAAATTCCAAACCCTTTTTGATATGGTGGGATCTTTTGATGACACTTTTTGATAGCAGCTATTCTATTTTCAGTGCCACTGCTCATCTTTGTCAGGAGTGGGTGAAAAAAGGGAATATGACATCCTCTGGTAATGATCAAATGCCCCCAGACATCTTCAGTGATGAGTGCCCAGGCTTCTAGTGCAGAGGTAATCACCCTCAACTGCCTCCAGAGTGCAGCACTTGGGCAACCATCCAGGAGGGCTGATAAGGCTTTTTTGGTGAATGTACCTTTAAAGCCTTGGTTCTGCGGACCCCCTATGCCATGAGGGCAATGTCTAAAGTCAGTGCACCCTCTCTACCTTGAGGGGGGGCAGGAATCTATCTCCAGAAGACTTTTGGGAAAAATCTTGAGACTTGAGGAACCACATTTTCTTACCCACTTTTTCTGGTTCCTAGAATCTTTTGAGGGTTTGAAAACCATATTCCTATGGCAGAAAGAGTTTTACCATCCTTATTACTCCTGGAGAAAGTGTCCCTGATTTTGGGGTCAAAAAGGGTAGATCCAGCAAAGGCAGCATTGACAAAGGACGCCTTAAAGCGATCTGCAAAATGCATCTAGACGTGTCTCCTAAACATAATGCCTGTGACTGCAGATCAAGAAACACCCTCTATTGCACAAGAAATCAAAGGCATGGAAGCATTAGAAAGCGACTGCAGGATGGACAGTTCAAATCCACAGTTTTCTTGCCTTCTGAAGACACAGACCCAGAAAGGGATTTGGAAAATTTATCATATGTGCCAAGTAATCATAGGATCACAGCAGGTTACTAGGCTAATGGCCCTGAGGCCCTTACAAAACCTAGCCAAGAGTTTCTCCCCCAAAACAAAACCTCAGTCAACACCTACCACCCCTGTCAATGAGGTACACAGATGTAATCCCCGGGAAAAATGTATGGTTTCCCAACCACTCATCAAGGTTGTGCTTGAAGAAGGTCAGCGAGGTACTCTGACATGTATGGGAAATCTATTCCAGAGACGGGGCAGTCTCTGGGAGACACATTTGTCTCTTCAGCAGGTTTGGTTTATGTCACATATTAGACTAAGTCCTTTCAAGGGGGTAGTGCGCAAGGAGTTAGACTTACAGATATGGAGTATCTGTAGTAGGGCAGGGCCCGATATTGCCTTGTAGGCAAGATATGGATCACCTCTGAGCAATCTGTATGATAGCAAGTACAGCGATAGTGATTTGAGCCTATCAGTATAGGACAGGTGTTGGAGGCCATGGATTCTCTTTGTGAGTTATTTCTGTGGCCATTCTAGTTGGTGCAGGTGTTTGGAGAGGTATATACCAAACAAGACATTATACTCAATTATTGGCCTTATGAGGGAGGAGTACAGAGAGGTAATAACCTCCTTTTTTTCTGGATACAATCCCTTTACTTATTAGATGAACCAATTAAAAGGCTTTTCTGACCACTGTTGCTATATGATGGTCGAATGTGAGATTGTTGACATGATGATTGAATGTGAGATTTTTGTCAACCTCAGTACCCAGGTCTCTCACCACGGGTTGTGTGCTTAGTGGATTACTATTGATTTGGTAAACAGTACTGGCCATGTTTTTGCTGAAGGGTATGATTTTTTTGATTATAACTTAAGGCCATGACTTTGACACCAGTCATTTGTTGCTGTGAGACGTTCTTGCAGTTATGTTACCATCATTTGGGGAGTCAATGACAGCACTCAACTTGCAGTTGTCCGCAAACTTGGGTCAGCCACAGACCTTTGTCTTTGCCTGGACCTCTGACAAGTAGATGCCAAAATGTAAGGGCCCCAGGATAGATCCCAGGCGAACACCACTAGTGACAGGTCTGCTGTCATAGGTGGAGGCACCTATTTTGACCTTGTGGGTTCTATTGGTGAGCCAGATGGCCACCCACCGGATGAGATATGGATTTACACCAAATTGTGTTAGCTTTTCAGTGATGCCTAAGTGGGGGATTGTGGCCTTTGCCAAGTCAAGGTAAGCTGTACGTACTGACTTTCCCTCATTCAGGGCCTTGGTGACCATCTCAAAAAAGTCTACCAGGTTCAACCGGCAAGATCTGCCCTTGACAAATCCGAACTGGGTAGGGTCAAGTGCTTGGAGATTGCCTATGTCCTTGTTTAGGAGATCCATAATAATAAGCTCCATGGCTTTACAGATCAGACTTGTCAAGCTAATGGGGCGATAGTTTCTAGGGTCAGTAGTGGCACCACCTTTGTGCAAGGGAATGACAATGGCAGTTCTCCACTCTGCTGGAATGAAGTATGTATTTAGGCTGTGGTTAAAGAGGGTGCTCATAGGTGAAGCTAGGATTTTTGTGTGCTGGTCTGCCTAGAATCAGTGATTTTGTTGGACTGTGTTAGTTTGTTACTGTCTTTGGATTCTGAAGCTAGTTCTTGCTGGAGATGGTGCAGAATACAGCCTGCGATACCATCTGGTCCCATGGAAGCTGTGTTCTTTGCCTTGGATAGGGCCTTTAACATGATCTATGGAGATGTGAGGTGTGGAACAAGTATCAGGGGTGTTAAATAGGCCTTTGGGGAATAGGGGGGTGAAGTTAAGGCTGAACCTATCTGCTAGCAGGTTGGCTACGTCAACAGAATCAGTGTAAGTGGTACCATTAAGTACTAATTCAGAACAAACCTGGGCTTTGCCATGGAGGTTCCTGATGTAACTAAAGAAGGCTTTGTGGTTTTCCTTTGTTTTGGAGGCTAGTTTCAATTCATAATTGGCTTTGGATGTTTTCACTAGTGACCTAATTTGCTTGTTGAGGCTGAGGGGGGAGTTTTTCCAATATGGAATTTGTTCCTTTTACCCTTGGACAACAGTTTCTTCCTTTTGTTGTAAAGCCTGTTGATAGAGGATGTCCAACAGCCAGGTTTGTGTTTCCTTGAGGAGCAGGTTTTAGTTATGTTGGGTATGGCTGAGTTCATGCAGTCGTACAGATGCTTGTATACTGCATTGGCATACTTTTCAGCATAGTTGTCTGCATTCTCTGAGGGGGCAGTGGTGTGAAGCTACTGAAAACCTCCCTTAGGAGGTTGTAGTCAGATTTTGAAAAGTTTTTTAAACTGGTTATGGTGGGGGTAGAATCTTCGAATGAAACAGACCAATGATCTGATCTCACCAGAGAAGAACATACTATGGGAGTGGAGCAGTGGTTACCCATGTTGATGAGAACAACCAAGTCCAGAATGTTATCTCCCCTTGTGGGGGATGTGACGAGCTGGTCTAGTGTGTTAGAGTTGATGAAGTCAAGGAATTGTTGGGTGAGTGCATTAGTGCAGGAATAGTTCAACCAGTCTATGGTGGGGTAGTTGTAGTCACCAAGGATCAGGGTGTTAGGGAGCACCTTGACGGAGTAAACTAGGTCCAGGTAAGAGAAGTGGGTCTCATGGGTCTATAGCTGGTTATAACTTGGATGGGTCTTGCCAACTGTCAGCTGCACCTGGAGTAATTCCAATCTGTCATGCTGGCAAACCAGTCTGGAGCTGTGCCTGTCCTTAATGAAGATAGAGACTCCACCATCTTTAGTCTTCCCAACCTCATTTTGGGGTCAGAATGTGTGGAATGAGGTGCAGCCTGGTAAGGCAGGGGTGCTCTTCGCATCCCTGAGCCAATTTTCCATGATCGCACAGACATCGGCATCTTCCAAGGTGAGGAGAGCCTTCAGTGAGTGCATTTTCAGGTTAAGGCTCCTAGCGTTAAGCAGCATGACCTTCAATTTGCTTTTTGACAGATCTTTTATGTTGGAAGATTTGTCTTTGGGACATAGCCTAAAAAGGGCACAATGGGGAAGACGAGAGCCTTGTAAATACACCAAAAACAAACTGATGCATGCAAGTATGGTCAAGGTGCATAGCCCAACCTCAAAAACCCAACACCAAAGCCAGCACACAATCTCCAATGTAATCAATTTATTTTCACATACCAGTTTCAGCTGTTTAAGCCTTCATCAGTGCACTGATGTTTTTCTTGGAGGCAAGAGATTTGGCCGGGATCCAGAATCCCAGGGGTGATAGGTGGAGGCCATCTCTGGCAAAGCATCAAGGCATGTCAGTCATGTCATCCCAGGCAGACAGATACTGGATCCCCTTGGAAAGACACCAGAAACTAAGCCAATTGTTGAAGTCAATTATTTTTTGTTGGTATTTTGGTATCATTCTTGGTGAAGGCAGGATGCTGTTTAGGGCTTGGGTTGTACTTACCTGGGACACATACTCAAAGCTCAATCATGTCTCTCTTCATATAGTGCAGGGAGGTACATCTCAAGTCATTCACACCATCATGAACAATGATAGAGTCATACTTGTACCTGGTGTGGAGAGATTTAAGTGCATGCGTGATGTGGCAGATTCTGGTGCCTGACAGACAACTGACCATAACCTTCTCCTTGTTGAGCCTTGTGAGGGGGTCATGGGTGTGCCTGACAACTGAGTCATCAATGACTAGTAAGTTTGGTTTATTTTTATGCCTTGTAGACTGCATTGGTTTATTGGTATGCCTTATGGGCTGTGTTTGTGAGACACTGGCATGTTGTCTTCTGTGTGTGATGTGGTTGGTGATGTGTGTGGAATGTTTGTAAGTGTGTTTTGGAGGTCTCTGCTGTTGAGGTAAGTTTTTATTGAGGACTTCTGCATAGGTGTGTGTGTGTTGTGCTTGGCTATGTGGTGTGGTGTTTGTGCTGGCAATCTCCTCTTTGTCATGAGTACTGACTGTGGCACAAGAGAGCATGGATTCCAGGTTACTAATCTAGATGCATTTTTCGCAAGTACAATAATTATGTGTTAGGAGAAGATGGCTGTCAGTGAACATGAGGCCTTTGCCAGACTGTCTCAGTATGCCTGTGTCGACTAGACTGGCATTAGAAACTGATGTGAATTGTCCAGAAATAGTGTTCTGAATACTTGGGAAGACTTATGGAGAGAGGGTTTTGATAAGGGTTTGTCCACAAGAGTGTAGACCACAAAAACCTTCTTAAATGCAAAATAATTGGCCTGAATCACAAGTGCTGAAACCAAAACTAAGATGCTAAGAATAGCAGATAAATTTAATCAGGCAAATAACAAGCAGTAATAAATCCAACAGAATAAAAACACTTGAACACTTAAGAGCACACAGCAAAGCAAAATAAGGTAATGAAGTAGGAAGAACACAGTTACATTAAGAGCTGCTAAATAAAATGTATTTTTTTCGTAAGTGGAGTGTGAGGAAACAGAAGATAATTCAAGATTAAAAAACTAAGGGGGGTGGGCCTTCCAAATGCTCTCTCTGTACACTGTAGACAGAGCTGATGAGATGGGAACTGGAAGGAGTGTCCAAAATCAAAGAAGCACGGGGGTAGTCCTTCCCAAATTATCTCACTGTACTCAGTTGAGTGAGAAAATGAGATGGAGCTGGCAGGAGTGTCCAAAAACAAATGTACAGCAGGGGCAGGCAATTCCAAAGCTACCAAGTTTAAGAATACAGCAACACTTGGGCAAGAGGGTGGGAAAAACAAAGAACAAACTACAGACAGAGACCACCAATATTCAATCAATATTCAATAAAACAAATTAAAAAATGCAGTACAGTTTTGTTAACTATCACTGAAAGAGAACAAGTGCAAAAAAGTATACTTATATCAGCTTTCTTTATCCAGATGGTTGTAGAATCAATCACAGCCAGCCAAACAGCTCTGTTACTGAATACAGTTACACAGAAATGTAACTATACCAGTAGTATACAACAAAAGATAGACCCTCAGGCAATCAGATAAACACAAAACTACATAGACTGCATAGCAAACACCACTATGAAACCAGCTGGCTTAGAACTCAAGTGCCGAACTAACCCTAGAAACAAGAAGCACAATCAAGGTCACAGCTCGTGTGAATGGATCGAAGAAAAGAAAACAAATAAGACAAATATTTCACAGTTGCATCCAACAATCCAACCAAATGACAGGGAAACCACTAAAAATGTAAAATGCAAAGCTTTATTCTGACTGCAGACACAGACCACCAAAAATCCTGCAATTGCAGAGCAAAGGTCAGTGAAGCATAAACATGCTTCCCAAGTCTATCCAGGGCCTTAACCTCTCTATTATGAGGGAGGGTAGATAAGCTTTCCTCAGTGAGCTCCTTTTTGGTGGCTGCTGCTACCACCATAGCATATATAACCAAGCCCTTGCATCAGTAAGCATGGTTTTTAGGAACTATTAAGTATTTAACAGTTTCTTTGGAATCACTTCTGCCACATCCAGTTCCTTCCATGCCTATTGAGAAATGAGGCCAGTCATCTCATCAGCCAAGGATAGCACCCAGGAAGTAACTGAGCCAGTGCCAAAAGTTTTCAGGAAACAGATTTCTCCTGAGAAGACTAGCCACCTTTCTGTTTCAATGATTCAAGAATTTCTCCAAAGGAGAACTCCACAAGTGGTGATCTGGGGACCCCTTCCTTTCATCAAAATCTGTATCTTCTATCAGAGACCCCTGTGGGGAGTCAATGTGCATTGTTTTACACATGTGCTTCCATGGAGCTTCCACGGCAGGACATTCTGTGGAAGATTTAGAGGTCTAAGGGGTGTCTTAAGCAAGGATTGTCTCAAAGCCAGTGTCTACTTGCTGCCCTGATGGGGCAGAGTGGGTATGATCAACCCCCCAGGCTGATAGTTGTGGAAGAGGTGGAGCTGAGAAGGGGGGGGGGGATGACCCTTCTGTAGAGTTGGAGAAGGCTCTCTCTACAGCCTCAAAGGCAGATGCCAAAGCAGACCCCAAAACCACCCTGACTGAAGCCAAAGCTCCACAACCAGTATGGCCAAGAGTGCCTTCCTGACCTTGCCTTGAGACTGAAGACAGAGCTACGATATCTAGCACCAAAGCTCTGACAGTAAGATATGGCTCAGAAAATCTTGGGGGTCAAGCCCCTCCCCCCAGATTCAGAGCTTAAGCTTCAGAGCAGAGGTCAGTCTTGCTCTGCTGAGATCAGAGGAGGTGCTTGAGTTGAAGAACCCCCCCAACTTCAGATCTGATGAAGACAATCTTGGGAGTCTCAAATCCAAAGTCACCAAAACTGGAGGGGTGGGGGTGTATCAGAGTAAGAGTGGCAATAAGGATGGAACTGGATGAAGATCAAGATTGATTTGGTAAACAGTACTGGCCATGTTTTTGCTGAAGGGTATGATTTTTTTGATTATAACTTAAGGCCATGACTTTGACACCAGTCATTTGTTGCTGTGAGACCTTCTTGCAGTTATGTTACCATCATTTGGGGAGTCAATGACAGCACTCAACTTGCAGTTGTCCGCAAACTTGGGTCAGCCACAGACCTTTGTCTTTGCCTGGACCTCTGACAAGTAGATGCCAAAATGTAAGGGCCCCAGGATAGATCCCAGGGGAACACCACTAGTGACAGGTCTGCTGTCATAGGTGGAGGCACCTATTTTGACCTTGTGGGTTCTATTGGAGAGCCAGATGGCCACCCACCGGATGAGATATGGATTTACACCAAATTGTGTTAGCTTTTCAGTGATGCCTAAGTGGGGGATTGTGGCCTTTGCCAAGTCAAGGTAAGCTGTACGTACTGACTTTCCCTCATTCAGGGCCTTGGTGACCATCTCAAAAAAGTCTACCAGGTTCAACCGGCAAGATCTGCCCTTGACAAATCCGAACTGGGTAGGGTCAAGTGCTTGGAGATTGCCTATGTCCTTGTTTAGGAGATCCATAATAATAAGCTCCATGGCTTTACAGATCAGACTTGTCAAGCTAATGGGGCGATAGTTTCTAGGGTCAGTAGTGGCACCACCTTTGTGCAAGGGAATGACAATGGCAGTTCTCCACTCTGCTGGAATGAAGTATGTATTTAGGCTGTGGTTAAAGAGGGTGCTCATAGGTGAAGCTAGGATTTTTGTGTGCTGGTCTGCCTAGAATCAGTGATTTTGTTGGACTGTGTTAGTTTGTTACTGTCTTTGGATTCTGAAGCTAGTTCTTGCTGGAGATGGTGCAGAATACAGCCTGCGATACCATCTGGTCCCATGGAAGCTGTGTTCTTTGCCTTGGATAGGGCCTTTAACATGATCTATGGAGATGTGAGGTGTGGAACAAGTATCAGGGGTGTTGAATAGGCCTTTGGGGAATAGGGGGGTGAAGTTAAGGCTGAACCTATCTGCTAGCAGGTTGGCTACGTCAACAGAATCAGTGTAAGTGGTACCATTAAGTACTAATTCAGAACAAACCTGGGCTTTGCCATGGAGGTTCCTGATGTAACTAAAGAAGGCTTTGTGGTTTTCCTTTGTTTTGGAGGCTAGTTTCAATTCATAATTGGCTTTGAATGTTTTCACTAGTGACCTAATTTGCTTGTTGAGGCTGAGGGGGGAGTTTTTCCAATATGGAATTTGTTCCTTTTACCCTTGGACAACAGTTTCTTCCTTTTGTTGTAAAGCCTGTTGATAGAGGATGTCCAACAGCCAGGTTTGTGTTTCCTTGAGGAGCAGGTTTTAGTTATGTTGGGTATGGCTGAGTTCATGCAGTCGTACAGATGCTTGTATACTGCATTGGCATACTTTTCAGCATAGTTGTCTGCATTCTCTGAGGGGGCAGTGGTGTGAAGCTACTGAAAACCTCCCTTAGGAGGTTGTAGTCAGATTTTGAAAAGTTTTTTAAACTGGTTATGGTGGGGGGGGTAGAATCTTCGAATGAAACAGACCAATGATCTGATCTCACCAGAGAAGAACATACTATGGGAGTGGAGCAGTGGTTACCCATGTTGATGAGAACAACCAAGTCCAGAATGTTATCTCCCCTTGTGGGGGATGTGACGAGCTGGTCTAGTGTGTTAGAGTTGATGAAGTCAAGGAATTGTTGGGTGAGTGCATTAGTGCAGGAATAGTTCAACCAGTCTATGGTGGGGTAGTTGTAGTCACCAAGGATCAGGGTGTTAGGGAGCACCTTGACGGAGTAAACTAGGTCCAGGTAAGAGAAGTGGGTCTCATGGGTCTATAGCTGGTTATAACTTGGATGGGTGTCTTGCCAACTGTCAGCTGCACCTGGAGTAATTCCAATCTGTCATGCTGGCAAACCAGTCTGGAGCTGTGCCTGTCCTTAATGAAGATAGAGACTCCACCATCTTTAGTCTTCCCAACCTCATTTTGGGGTCAGAATGTGTGGAATGAGGTGCAGCCTGGTAAGGCAGGGGTGCTCTTCGCATCCCTGAACCAATTTTCCATGACCGCACAGACATCGGCATCTTCCAAGGTGAGGAGAGCCTTCAGTGAGTGCATTTTCAGGTTAAGGCTCCTAGCGTTAAGCAGCATGACCTTCAATTTGCTTTTTGACAGATCTTTTATGTTGGAAGATTTGTCTTTGGGACATAGCCTAAAAAGGGCACAATGGGGAAGACAAGAGCCTTGTAAATACACCAAAAACAAACTGATGCATGCAAGTATGGTCAAGGTGCATAGCCCAACCTCAAAAACCCAACACCAAAGCCAGCACACAATCTCCAGTGTAATGAATTTATTTTCACATACCGGTTTCGGCTGTATAAGCTTTCATCAGTGCACTGATGTTTTTCTTGGAGGCAAGAGATTTGGCCGGGATCCAGAATCCCAGGGGTGATAGGTGGAGGCCATCTCTGGCAAAGCATCAAGGCATGTCAGTCATGTCATCCCAGGCAGACAGATACTGGATCCCCTTGGAAAGACACCAGAAACTAAGCCAATTGTTGAAGTCAATTATTTTTTGTTGGTATTTTGGTATCATTCTTGGTGAAGGCAGGATGCTGTTTAGGGCTTGGGTTGTACTTACCTGGGACACATACTCAAAGCTCAATCATGTCTCTCTTCATATAGTGCAGGGAGGTACATCTCAAGTCATTCACACCATCATGAACAATGATAGAGTCATACTTGTACCTGGTGTGGAGAGATTTAAGTGCATGTGTGATGTGGCAGATTCTGGTGCCTGACAGACAACTGACCATAACCTTCTCCTTGTTGAGCCTTGTGAGGGGGTCATGGGTGTGCCTGACAATTGAGTCATCAATGACTAGTAAGTTTGGTTTATTTTTATGCCTTGTAGACTGCATTGGTTTATTGGTATGCCTTATGGGCTGTGTTTGTGTGACACTGGCGTGTTGTCTTCTGTGTGTGATGTGGTTGGTGATGTGTGTGGAATGTTTGTAAGTGTGTTTTGGAGGTCTCTGCTGTTGAGGTAAGTTTTTATTGAGGACCTCTGCATAGGTGTGTGTGTGTTGTACTTGGCTATGTGGTGTGGTGTTTGTGCTGGCAATCTCCTCTTTGTCATGAGTACTGACTGTGGCACAAGAGAGCATGGATTCCAGGTTACTAATCTAGATGCATTTTTCGCAAGTAGAATAATTATGTGTTAGGAGAAGATGGCTGTCAGTGAACATGAGGCCTTTGCCAGACTGTCTCAGTATGCCTGTATCGACTAGACTGGCATTAGAAACTGATGTGAATTGTCCAGAAATAGTGTTCTGAATACTTGGGAAGACTTATGGAGAGAGGGTTTTGATAAGGGTTTGTCCACAAGAGTGTAGACCACAAAAACCTTCTTAAATGCAAAATAATTGGCCTGAATCACAAGTGCTGAAACCAAAACTAAGATGCTAAGAATAGCAGATAAATTTAATCAGGCAAATAACAAGCAGTAATAAATCCAACAGAATAAAAACACTTGAACACTTAAGAGCACACAGCAAAGCAAAATAAGGTAATGAAGTAGGAAGAACACAGTTACATTAAGAGCTGCTAAATAAAATGTATTTTTTTCGTAAGTGGAGTGTGAGGACACAGAAGATAATTCAAGATTAAAAAACTAAGGGGGGTGGGCCTTCCAAATGCTCTCTCTGTACACTGTAGACAGAGCTGATGAGATGGGAACTGGAAGGAGTGTCCAAAATCAAAGAAGCACGGGGGTAGTCCTTCCCAAATTATCTCACTGTACTCAGTTGAGTGAGCAAATGAGATGGAGCTGGCAGGAGTGTCCAAAAACAAATGTACAGCAGGGGCAGGCAATTCCAAAGCTACCAAGTTTAAGAATACAGCAACACTTAGGCAAGAGGGTGGGAAAAACAAAGAACAAACTACAGACAGAGACCACCAATATTCAATCAATATTCAATAAAACAAATTAAAAAATGCAGTACAGTTTTGTTAACTATCACTGAAAGAGAACAAGTGCAAAAAAGTATACTTATATCAGCTTTCTTTATCCAGATGGTTGTAGAATCAATCACAGCCAGCCAAACAGCTCTGTTACTGAATACAGTTACACAGAAATGTAACTATACCAGTAGTATACAACAAAAGATAGACCCTCAGGCAATCAGATAAACACAAAACTACATAGACTGCATAGCAAACACCACTATGAAACCAGCTGGCTTAGAACTCAAGTGCCAAACTAACCCTAGAAACAAGAAGCACAATCAAGGTCACAGCTCGTGTGAACGGATCGAAGAACAGAAAACAAATAAGACAAATATTTCACAGTTGCATCCAACAATCCAACCAAATGACAGGGAAACCACTAAAAATGTAAAATGCAAAGCTTTATTCTGACTGCAGACACAGACCACCAAAAATCCTGCAATTGCAGAGCAAAGGTCAGTGAAGCATAAACATGCTTCCCAAGTCTATCCAGGGCCTTAACCTCTCTATTATGAGGGAGGGTAGATAAGCTTTCCTCAGTGAGCTCCTTTTTGGTGGCTGCTGCTACCACCATAGCATATATAACCAAGCCCTTGCATCAGTAAGCATGGTTTTTAGGAACTATTAAGTATTTAACAGTTTCTTTGGAATCACTTCTGCCACATCCAGTTCCTTCCATGCCTATTGAGAAATGAGGCCAGTCATCTCATCAGCCAAGGATAGCACCCAGGAAGTAACTGAGCCAGTGCCAAAAGTTTTCAGGAAACAGATTTCTCCTGAGAGAGAGCTTCAGAAGACTAGCCACCTTTCTGTTTCAATGATTCAAGAATTTCTCCAAAGGAGAACTCCACAAGTGGTGATCTGGGGACCCCTTCCTTTCATCAAAATCTGTATCTTCTATCAGAGACCCCTGTGGGGAGTCAATGTGCATTGTTTTACACATGTGCTTCCATGGAGCTTCCACGGCAGGACATTCTGTGGAAGATTTAGAGGTCTAAGGGGTGTCTTAAGCAAGGATTGTCTCAAAGCCAGTGTCTACTTGCTGCCCTGATGGGGCAGAGTGGGTATGATCAACCCCCCAGGCTGATAGTTGTGGAAGAGGTGGAGCTGAGAAGGGGGGGGGGGGGATGACCCTTCTGTAGAGTTGGAGAAGGCTCTCTCTACAGCCTCAAAGGCAGATGCCAAAGCAGACCCCAAAACCACCCTGACTGAAGCCAAAGCTCCACAACCAGTATGGCCAAGAGTGCCTTCCTGACCTTGCCTTGAGACTGAAGACAGAGCTACGATATCTAGCACCAAAGCTCTGACAGTAAGATATGGCTCAGAAAATCTTGGGGGTCAAGCCCCTCCCCCCAGATTCAGAGCTTAAGCTTCAGAGCAGAGGTCAGTCTTGCTCTGCTGAGATCAGAGGAGGTGCTTGAGTTGAAGAACCCCCCCCCCCAACTTCAGATCTGATGAAGACAATCTTGGGAGTCTCAAATCCAAAGTCTCCAAAACTGGAGGGGGGGGGGTGTATCAGAGTAAGAGTGGCAATAGGGATGGAAGATGGCCCAAAGCTCACGGGTCCATAGGGAAGAACTCCAAAAACAGTCCAAGTCTTGAGGAATTTCCTCATCATTGTGTCCACATCAGCATTTGACACATTTCTGGTGGATCTGAAGGATGAAGATAAGGAGGAGTTTCTAGAAACTCTCTTGACTTTTGTCTCATGTAAGAACAGGTAATTTAACTTGGAAGTTATTGGCTCCAGAGAAAATCTCAGTTCCCTCTGAGAGGGAGTTCTGGAAGATGCAAAAGATGGATCAAAGCCTTAGATAGCTTAGCTGCCTGAGTCAAAGTAGGAGATGAACAAGGAGAGCAGTCAGGGGATCATTTCCCAGACTCTTTAGCCTTTTCTGTTTACTTATCTCCCTTGTCCTCTTTCTGCTTGTCCAAAGGCTTCTTTCCAGTTGGAGATGTTCCAGAGGCAGATGATGGAGGAGGAGGAATGAGACCTTTGAGGACTATTTTATACTAACACTCAATCACTGTCCGATGTCCAAAGGCAGGGCAGATGTCACAATACTCATCTAAGTGACAAACTCCTAAACAATAAACACACTTGTCATGAGAAGCTGAATTGGGTAAATACATTTCTTAAATCCAGTAGATTTATCTGTCATGTCAAAGGAGAAACAAGTGCAACAAACACAGCAAAAAAGTTTGAAAAAAGAAGAATATTAGCTATGGTACTGAAAAAACCCTATAGAGAAGAGTGTAACACAAGCAGTGTACCAACAATGGTAATACATGATACCAGGCAAAAACACTGGTAGGAGTTGTAGAAAAGGCCATACAGCCAAGAAAGGCAGCAACAACTAACTAGACAACTAACTTTTTTTTAAGGTGAGGAAAAGATATGAAAAATGAAGAACAAAAGACAGAAAAGAACAGCACTAATGTACTGATATGGTAGACAAAAAAGGCTATATACTTATCTCAAAGCCAGAGCCAAAAAATCAACATCTAAATGCATACAGCAGCAAACAAGATCTGAGGTATGGTTGAGGTTAGCATAGGATTACAGATAAGGGGAAGACCCTGAGGTATAGATCTGAAGTGTGGAAAATGTCTGAAATTGGATCTGGAACCAATCAGTTGAGGAATAGAGGGAAAAGGCAACAGCAGATCTAAAAGTAAATGCAATGGTGTTATCAATATCCCAGGAAATCCATCTATATGATATTTAAAGGTTAAGGTGTTATCAGCTAGCATCACTAAATCACTGAAAGTCTGCACGTGTTCAAGACTTGAATATCTAATATATCTGGGCCTGTAGTGCAGTGCTATAAGTTTCTTACTGTCCTCCAGCAATAAAGGGACCAGATGGGGAATGAGACTGAGTCAGATCACCCATCCTGGAGACAGAAAGGCTGCCTAGGCTTACTGTAATTGCATCCTTAAGATTCAGTTGAGCTCTGCTCTGCAAGTGGTACACTGCCTGGTATGGAGGATACACATGCAAAAATATGCAAATGTCCTTCCCCATAGGCAGCAAATGCGAAGATCACAGGGCTGCCATGGGGTGGGAGATAAAGCAAACTCCCTGACAGCAGTATGATGCTGGATCAGCATCAACAATCCCCTCACTGATCTTGGGCATGAGCTGGGCTGAGTTAAGAAGAAGCTAAAGCAGGCGGCATAGATGTAGGGAATAATAACAGGATCTGGTGGCAACAGATGACCAGCTGTGGAAAGGGGAAGAAAAAATACTTGAATCTCTAATGTGGTACTATCCATGACATAATTTTACTTTTCCAAACACACTGCTCACTAGGAAAACTCTGGAACAAGCCAACCCATCCAAGGCAAGGTAAAGCAGCTCCACTGCCCCATCTATTTATCTGATGAAGTCTGCAGCGGGAGACAAAACTGCTTATATTACAATTTTTTAATCTTTGCATTTAATAAAAATTTGGATTTGTGACCAGCTGTTGCCATGGAGCTGCTTTACCTTGCCTTTGGATGGGATGATAAATTTATTTTTATTAATGTTTGCAATCATATTATTCATTGCAGCCCAACCAGTCAAGTTATTACAAGCAGTTTGCAAACAGGTTATATCTTCATGACTTATAATCACTTTTTCTATTATAATGCTATCTGTGTATATACTATAAAACGGAATTTTGTACTTTGATATTCACACAAGGACCTAGTAAGGATCCCTGTGGTACATTTTGGTTGACAACATGAGAATTGTTTTCTGCATTTTCTCAGATCACTTTCTTTTCTCTTGTTAAACATTCATTCAGTAATCTACAACAGCAGCATACCTCTCAACCTCTTAGAGGAAGAAACCTGGACAAAGCCATAAATAAAAGTAGGACAAAGGCCAAAAAATAGGGACAATTTTTAAATATTGTTTTCACAAACTTAGAAAGTTGATAGAATAATAGGTTTTGTATTGGCACTAATTTCCTGAGGAGTTTGAAGTCTGAAACTCAAATATTTGTCATTATTTTCTAACTTTAATCTTTAATAATTTGCCACTAATTTACCAAAAAAAACAATTTTTTTTAAAAATGGACCAAAAATATGAGGCAAAAACTGAACATTCTGCGAAAATCTGTGTAGTTGAGAGGTACAGCAGTTTTTATAAATCTTAGCTTAATAAGTTTCTTCAACAAGATGTTACAATTAACCTTTTCTGAATTTATTGTAGTCAGTGTACAGCACTTCAACTTAAAGGGCTTGATCTAATGCTGTAACTATGTTTTGATACAATGCAGTGTTACAAGGAGAAAAAAGATCTATGATCCTTGTAAACATGTTCACAAACTGACAGTAACATTTCTGTCTCTAACTTCTTATTTACGTTTGTTTTAGACCACTTTTTTCATTAATTTTCTAACACATGATAATAGGCTTATGGACCTATATCGATTTCAGCTAAAATTCTCACCCTAATTATTAGATACAATTTTAATTAATGCTGTCTTTCAGCCTTCTGGTATTTTGCACTGATTGAAACTTTTATCAGACAGAATTGTCAGTGTAAGTTTTCATATCTTTGATATCTAGGCTGTTAGCTTCACTGATTTCTATTTTTTCTATGTGGAGATCTACATCCTTACAATCTGAATTACTAATTTGCACTTCATCCACTGATGGTTCTGGATAGTCATAATTCAGTTGTGGGTTCACTCCAAAAAATGTTTAGAAAATGGGCCTAAATTTCTTTACCATATCATTCAAAGAATAGCACTTGCTTGTCCCATCAGTTTAATAAAATATGCTAATTGGTATTTGCTGTCAGATATGTACTTGCACAAATCCCATTTATTGCTCTGTTGATTAATTTAGTCTCAAAATAAATATGCCAAATTTTACTGCAGTCTTAACTAACTTGGACATACACTTACATTTTTTATCTTCCTGACTGCATGATGTTATTTTAGTTTATTTGCCTTCTACTTTTCTTTGATAGCCTAGCCCTGTATGAATGGAAATATTCCTCCCAAATCACATTCTATTCTCTTATTTTCCTGTAAGTCTGTAGTGTGACTTTCAGACTCCCCATTCTTGACAAATGTTTATCAATGCCAGTTTAGACTTGGATGTTTTATGATCCATGATGTTTTTACTTAAATTACTTGGACTACATGTCATCTCCCTTTGCATCATACTTGATGTCCAATGTAGTAGTGCTTTAGTGATGACATGGTCACTTCCTAAAACGGTGGTTACACACTGTACATAGTACTACAATGATCATTATACAGTGGATATAAAAGGTGTACACACCCCTGATAAAATACCAGGTTTTTGTGATATATAAAAACTGAGGTCAGGATAAATAATTTCAAAACTTTTCCCACCTTTAATGTGACCTATAACCTGTACAATTCAATTGAAAAACAAACAAATCTGTTAGGGGAAAAATATAAAAAATGCACAATAAGCTGGTTGCATGAGTGTGCACACCCTTAAATTAATACTCTGTTGAAGCACCTTTTGATTTAATTACAGCATTCAGTCTTCTTGGGTATGAGTATCAGCATGGCACATCTTGACTTGGCAATATTTGCCCACTCTTCCTTGCAAAAGCGCTCCAAATCTGCCAGATTGCAAGGGCATCTCTTGTGCACAGCCCTCTTCTGGTCATCCCACATATTTTCTCTTGGATTTAAGTCTGGGCTCTGGCTGGGCCATTCAAAAACTTTAATTTCCTTCTGGTGAAGCCATTATTTTGTTTATTTGGATATATGCTTGGGGTCATTGTCGTGTTGAAAGCTGAAATTCCTCTTCATCTTCAGCTTTCTAGCACATGCCTAAAGGTTTTGGGCCAAAGGTGACTGGTATCTGAACTGTTCATAATTCCCTCCACCTTCACTAAAGCTCCAGTTCCAGCTGAAGAAAAGCAACCCCAAAGCATGATACTGCCACCACCATGCTTCACCATGAGGATGGTGTTCTTTTGGTGACGCAAAGTGTTGTTTTTGCGCCAAACATACCTTTTGGAATTGTGGCCAAAAATTTCAACCTTGGTCTCATCAGACCATAACACATTTTCCCACATGCTTTTGGGAGATGATGTATTGTTTTGCAAATTTTAGCCAGGCCTGGGTGTTTTTCTGTGTAAGAAAAGGCTTCCATCTTGCAACCCTACCCCATAGTCCAGACATATGGCGAATACGGGAGATTGCTGTCACATGTAGTACACAACCAGTACTTGCCAGAAATTCTTGCAACTCTTTCAGTGTTGCTGTAGGTCTCTTGGCAGCCTCCCTGACCAGTTTCCATCTTGTCTTTTCATCAATTTTGGAGGGACGTCCAGTTCTTTGCAACGTCACTGTTGTTCCATATTTTCTCCACTTTTTGATGATTGTTTTCACTGTGTTCCATGGTATATCCAATGCTGTGGAAATTTTTTTGTACCTTTCTCCCGACTGATACCCTTCAACAACAAGATCACTTTGATGCTTTGTAAGCTCTCTGCGAACCATGGCTTTTGCTGTAGCATGCAACTGAGTAAATGTCAGGAAAATACTACTAGGACAGCTGAACTTAATTTGGGGTTAATCAGAGTCTCTTCAATTAATGGCAGGTGTGTACCCAAGTAGACTGAATGCTGTAATTAAATCAAAAGGTGCTCAACAAAGTATTAGATTAAGGGTGTGCACACTTATGTAACCAGTTTATTGTATGTTTTTTTATTTTTTAGATTTTTCCCCTAACAGATTTGTTTGTTTTTCAATTTTAATTGTACATATTATAGGTCACATTAAAGGTGGGAAAAGTTTTGGAATGATTTATTGTGGTCTCATTTTTTATATCACAAAAACCTGGAATTTTAACAGGGGTGTGTACACTTTTTATATCCACTGTAACTGCAGAATATATCTTAAGATATTTAAACATGTAGTGGATAAATGTATTCCTGATATAGATTATACCAGTTTAGAAGTGCTCTCATAACTTTACCATTTCTTGAAAATATGTCATTATTAGGTTTATACAGTGTTGGTAGGCTGAAATCACCAATTAAAATAGCTTAAAGATCATGTGTAAAGGTGCTGAACAGAATACAGAGGCTGCATTATCTTTATGCCTTCAGCAGATTTGGGTAGTGGTTATGTTGACAAGGGATGTGATGCTGAATCAGAGGGGTCAGAAGTATTCTTCTCCTGCTCCTCAAACACCATAGTTATCATAACATGAAAACAGAACATATCTCTGAAGCTGAAGCAATAGAAACTACAGATAAGGAAAAAAAACTTCCTCACTGTGCTGCACTAAAATGAAGAGAGCTTCAGGCAGTCTTGCCTGTATTTTGCAGGTAAATGCCCTATAAGGCACTCACAAATGGCATGAAACATGGCATTTTAGTTACAAATGCCACAGGAACATGGATACACAGTGACATCCAGATAGATTAATTACATACAGTTAAAATATTTCAGAAAATAATAAACAAATTCAATGAAGAGAGACACAATGGAGCTATTAGTATACATGTCTGGGGCTAGTATGAACCTAACCTTGAGAAGCACTCTACCATCACCAAGGATTATGCTATAATATGAACAAAAGATTATTCAGTTCAACAACTGGCTCAGCTTATAGTGTCATAGAGAGGGGTTACAATATATATCAGCCTGGGAAGAAATGGTAGACAGTTACATCTGCTTTGCTAAGGATGGCCTGTACCACCTCCAGAATTGTGTATATTAGCTAAACCCTTGGCCACTCCATAGTACCTTTTTAAAGCAAGGACAGTCTTCTAAAGTTAAGGTATTGATGCTGAATGCTAGCAGCCTTAACAAAAAAAACTCCACCCCCAACAAGCACTCCTTACCCAGTAACACAGTGATTTTATATATATATATATATATATATATATATATATATATATATATATATATATATATATATATATAATCACAGAGATCTGGTTCAAGACCATTGACAGCATTTCATAAGTGCAGGGTTTCAATGCCTACTATAGGAGGTGTCTCCATATTCTTAAAAATAATGCCCTGGAACTCCTCCATGTCCAACTTACTATTAACAAAACCCATTATCATACCATATGTAACTGTAGGACCCCCTCTATGTCCCCATTGGCCCATACTCCTACCTAACTAGTATGGAATCCCTGTGTATTAAGCCAAACACCATTCTCCTCACAGGCTTCATTAACCCATCCATAAACTGGGAGACTTATACATCCTCAAACATGTATGCCCAATGGTTTCTGGGCATCATCAAAACAAACTATTGATCAATTTGTCCTCACCTCAAGCAGGGGTGATAAAATCCTGAATTTGGCCCTTACCGCACTGTGGGCAACTTTTTTCCCCACCAACTGTAACTTGCTCTTTGGTTAAATCAGACTACAACTCAATCACATTCACCATAAGACTTGAAGCCTGAGGCATCTTTAATACATTGGCATTCAGAAATTATTTGGAGCCTAATCTACTAAAAAGATCTGGCTAAATTCAAAAGTCCCTTCCATCTTGATGACCCCATTGCTTATGAGGAATACTTCACTGCCAAATATTACACACATGTAAATAGTTTGATAGATGCCTCTATCCTTCTTAGAAGTAAATAGAATGCCAAAAAATAAACCCCTATGGTGCAACCCAAATATAAGCAGGCCCTATAATAAAAGAAAAATAATATTGTACACAAAAAATCTAACTCTCAAGATGCTAACATTTCTCTTACTTAATAAATTAAACAAGGAATTGTGGACCTTAATCAAATTGACCAAAGCCAGATGAAAGATAAAAATAGCCACCCAGGCACAGGACAGACATAGTGCTTTTTTTAATTATGTTAAAAAATATCAGAAAAAATTCCCAACCCATCCAGAGCCAATAGTAAATGATAACATGTACTGAGGCCCAAAGACAATCTACTAGCAGACAATTTTAGCTCAAACTTTATCCTCCTCTCCTCAATATTTTCAGATCACATACACACCCTCCACTCAAACCGTCCCAAAAGAAGTTCTCAAGGTGCTAGTTAATGCCAAAGACACTACATCTGTGGTGTCATATAACATACCAGGCTGCCTGGAGGTCAGCCTGAAATATGACTTGTGTAATACCATACAGAAGCTATTCAAGTTCAATTTCAAAACAGGCTTAATGCCAGATGAAAGGAGAAAAGCAACAGTCATTCCCTCAAAGTTCATTGGAGCTACTAGATGGTGCAAGAAGGCTGCTACAGCAGCAAGGAAGAGCCCTAATGGAAGTAGCAACATGGAGTAGAACAGAAAAGTTATCTAGTGTTTGGAGGTAGAAAGAGAAAATTTGGTGAAAAATGTGTTCAATAAGGAATGTAAATAAAGATTCCTGCGTGGTGGATATTACAAATGAGCAATGCTTAGCTTTCCCCATAGAGAAGGAAGTTAAGTGAGACTGTTGAAGTGGTGCATATAACAATACTGGTGTCAGGAAGGCTTGCAGATGATGTTCTGTTAACTCATTCAAGCTTAAAACACCTTTTCTGTATACTTCCAGTTCTCATCCATACCTCGTTATGGCATCCAGAAATTTTTTGGGTCTGGATTCTTTAACTGACTTACCAATAGGCAGTATTAAAAGGGGCAAGGAGTTATTAACAAAATGGCATGAAGATTGTTACTCTAGAATATCCTGCAGTGGAGAAATTAATCTTTATTTGCCACTTATTATTCATATTTATATTCAGATTTTCATAAGTGAGACCTACATTTTATTGAAGTGTATGGTGTGAAACATTAATGTAGGAGCCATGTTGCTTTATATTACATATTCTGGAAATAGTGCCAGTTGTTAGTAATTATGAAAGTAAGCAATATTTCCATATATACATAATATTTCAAAACTGAAGTGAACTACAAATTATTGAATGGCATTAGTTGAAACCTTAGATGTTATTTAAGAAAACTGTTTTTAATATTTGCACTTTAAGTTGCACATCTTGACAGATATCCAATATTATTTGTATTGTTAATTATACAATTAAAATATGTTTTCATATGTCTGTAAACATACAGAGGAATTTCTTGTCATCTGACAGCTTTGTTCTGTTAACAAAAATTTTCTAACAATACATCTCTAGGTTGTATAATTTTCAAGATATGAAAATTGGTTTGTAAAAGTTTAGAAAAAATATTTGGGGTTTGTGTGCATTGTAATATACTACAGTATTTATGGAAAAGACTAATTACTTTTATTGCTGTAAAGAATACTTCTTACTGATAACATTGCTATTTGTATAGTTTTAATAGCTTTTATTGTTCACAAAATATTTATATCTGTTTATCTTGTGTTTTTTAAGTTTATTTTTCAGAAAATGCTCTGGAATGCAAGATGTGTGTAGACTGCTAGAGGTGTGACATTCCATACCGCATAGGTATTTATGAGTTAAAAATAATTGAGTAGGCTGTTCCAGCTGACAGTTCTGCTGTTTTATGGGGTGAGATGGCAAATAACTTTCTCAGAAGTGCTGAGGATGGTAATGTGGAAAGCAACCAGGTGATGTGGCAGCAAAGAATTCAACAGTTAAAACTTATGCAGCAGTGTCATTAACTAAGAGGAAAGCAGCAAAAAAAACTGAGAAGGTATCTTGTTTTGTAGCAGCAGATAATGCAGTAACTAAAACTTATGCGGCAGTGACAGCAGGTAAAACAGGACAGCAGCAACAAACTCTTAAGTAAAACTGTTTTTAAAAAGAAGAGAAGACCAGTGGTGAGAATAAGATCAAAAATGACACTTTAATTGATGGATATTATGTATGGGACAGTTGGTAACTGTTCTGAGTTTTATAGGTCAAGAAATTCGGTCTTTTGTACATATTGTGGCAGAGACTTTATGCGACTTAACATTTGAAACTGATGGGCTGGTGATAACATTTCTGGAACTGTGTAACAAAAAGAAGGACATTTATCTGTGAAACAATGATTTATTTTCCAGCAGTAGCTTAAATGTTGAAAAAAATGTTCCTTTGCAGTTTAAAACTGATGAACTGGAAGAAGATGATGTTAAAAATTTCATTCAAGGTCTGTTTGAAACTGTTGATAATATTGGGAAAGTTACAGATGAGTGAAACTTGTGGAATGAAGGGTTTGAGGTTGGAAGCTGTTATAAATGCGAAAAAAAAAACATGGTGAAACACTTGCAAGTTTTATTTTTGTGGCTGGTCATAGAGGCACACTAAGATATGTTGGCCAGCTTAAATCATGTTTCTTTTGTGGGGACTTTTCTCATTCAATTAATGATTGTGACAAGATACCAGTGTGGGTAGAAAGGGCATACAGCAAGAAGGTGTGTGCCTGAATACAGGTTGTTTAAAAAAAAAAAGGGACACTTTTGGATGGATGGTCAAGATCGAACTGTAAATAATGGAAAAGGAGGAGAAAAGGAAGAAAAGATTTGCAAGGAAGAAGTACAAGGGGCTGGGGGAGAGAGTGATCTAGGTAAAGAAAGAAATGTAGAAGAAGAAAATATGGTCGAGGAAACAAGAGGACAGAGAGAAGGAAAGAGGCCGAGCTTGCATGCAGGAAGGCAGGTTACGAGAAGGGACTGATACTGATGACTTTTTTTGAAGTTCTAGCCAGTGAAGAATCTGATTCTGAGGATCAAGGATTATTTGTACATAAACCCAGGAAAAATATTCAACTAGGTAAACAGTAAAAGTTAATAAAGAAAATTTAAAAAAATATTTGTGCTAAACTTAAACGAAAAAGCAGCAACTTTAGATAATTATCAGTAAATGTGAACAGTATTACTAATACTGTAAGAAGGATAGGAAAACTAGAATGGTGTGCTAAATGTAATGTGGATGTTATTCTGTTAGAGAATGTAAGATTTCTGAAGAGTAAAGAAAGACTGGAAAAAGAAAAATTGTGGGGTGAAAATATAACATAGAACTTATGCAATGAATGTTATTCTGGAGTGGCTGGGTTGGGTAAAAAAAAAAAAAAAAGTGAAAATATTAGATGCAACGATGGTAAGGATGGGAAGGTAACTGTTTGAGATGTGAGGTGGAGAGAAATTGTTTACAGAATCGTAGCATTACACACATATATAACTAGCAAGGAAAAAAAATCTGCTTCATCAAATATTAAACTATGTGGAGTTAACATGAAAATTATAATTGCAAGTGATTTAAATTGTAAAAAAAAGAAACGGAAAGATGTAAAAGAAATACAGGAAGTGATAAAATGTAGTAAATCATCTGCGTGGAACAAAAGTCAATATAGAAGAGGGCACTTGGATCTGAAATTGATTATTTTATATTATTGGAAGGTTTGGTGGTAGCAGATGGTGACACAGTTGTGATGGGTTTGTCTGACCATTTAACAATATGGGTGGAGGTGATGGAAGAAAGGCAGTGCATTAAAATAGGAAAGGGAATAAAAAAAATAAATGAAAGATTATGGGATGAAATTGGAGAGTGGGAAGTATTGCAGTTATAGAAGGATTACATAACCATGAAGAACTTCTACAAAAAATGGTCGAAATGGTGGATTGAATTTAAAAAGAAGTATAAAATTATTATTTTTTTTCTTTTCAATAGCAGTATGATGTAAGAAAGGAAGAGAAAGTGAAGTACTAGAAACAGTTTGGAAATGTATTAAAGAATTTAGAGACTTCAAGAGAGTTTATGACATAAACAAATAAATAGATAACATAACTTGAGAAAAATTCAGGGCATTACTGTTTAGGAGGGAATATTATTTACAAGGGATGAGGTATCTGCATATCTGGGTAAAATAGTAAAGGAGGATATTAGCATAATAAGGGAAATGAAAAATGTAAAAGGAGAGGTAAAAAGAATACAAGAGCACATTATGAGTACTGTAGTACAGCATATGGAAAATATAAGAGTAAAAAGAAGGAAAATAAGGGAGAATAGAAAGTAAAAAAATATTAAATATTAGTGAATTGGATTAAGTACTTAATGAAAGTAAATGTTGATTTAATATCAGGTGTATATGGTATGGAATGAACAAGAAATTAATGGACTGGCAAAAAGAGTATTTTGAAAATGTACTGCATTAATGGTTGAAAGAAGGGTTTGTTTATGAAGAGTTATGTTATAAAATATTAAAAGTTATAGTGAATAAAGATGAGAAGAATGAAATAAAAAATGGAGACCGGTTACACTAAACACAGATTATAATTTTTAGGAGAATAATACAAGAGAGAATAGAAGGGGCTGGCATGTTTCAAATTAAACATGGATATTTAGATGGCTCCCATAAATTTAGTCTGGGACTGACCTGCTTTTCCCTTTTTGAGAATAGAAGTTACAGCATGAGGGTGGGCACTGGCAAGGCCTAAATGGTTATGTGAACCAGATGCTTTGTATTTTATATGATTTTATAATTTTATGAGAGATATTTTGGAAGAAAGCATATGTTGTATAAAATGGAAGGGATGTCAAAAATTGTTACTGGTTTTGAGAGAAACTGTGGATGATATAATTAAAAGGAGGATGTTTAACTTATGTAGGTGATATTAGCAAGGCATCTGATACAGTAGGACATGTTGCTTTGTGGGATGGTATGGAACAGTTAACAGAATTAGGAGAGCATGTATATCAGCATATCAAAATAACAGAGTGAGAGTGTTAGTAAATGGGTGGCTGAGTAAAGAAATATGCAAGAAGGCTGTATAAGACACGAATGTTCAAGGAGCGGAATATTGTTTGCTTTGGTAATGAATGTGATACTTTGTGAAGGAGCTTATAAAATGAAAGATGCCAGATTATGTGATGCAAAAGAAGGTGTCGATTCCAGCAGTTTTGACATATACAGATGTAGTTGCTAAGAGCAAAATATGGATGAGGGAAGCATTAGTTTATCTGAATGGATGTTTAAAGGATGTGGGAATAACTTTGAATAAAGATAAAAGTAAAGGTTAAGGTGATGTTGGGGAGACTGTGTTTTTCAATGAATGAGGTATCTTTGCTTGTGATAAAGTTTGGGAAAAATTACGAAGTTATGATGCAATGGGAGAGTTTGATAAAAGAAAGAAACGTCTTCTTTGGAGGACATATAGATTAACCATCAGGAAAACATTTAGCTGGTGAACTCTGTACTGATGCAAAAAATAGCATATATGTCAAATGTTTATATGATCCCACAAAAATATGAAAAAGAAATTATGCAACTGGTGTTCTCTTTCATATGGGGTTCAAGATTAAATAAAGTAAAGAGAGGTATGTCACCCCCTGGCTTTCGAATACTGGCCAAGGCTCTTGCTGCCCCCATAGTGCCTTTTTTAGGCAAGGCTCAAAATTCAAACCCACCTCCGTAAACAGCACAAGTAAAAAATTGAGGGTTATGCTACTTAACGCCAGGAGTTTAAATCTCAAAATGCATGCGCTCAAAGCACTCCTAAGTATGGAGAACGTCGACATCTGTGCAGTAAATGAAACCTGGTTCAAGGCTTCAGACAGCACTACTGGGCTACAACTCATACCACACATTTCGGCCACAGAACACGGACCGAAACACAAAAGGAGGGGGTGTATCCATATTCATCAAGGATACCCACACCTCTAGGTTAGTGGCGCAGCATGATACCTCTGAGATTATCCATGTGCAACTAACATCAGGCAAATCTGCAATGCAAATTGTGGCCTGCTACAGATCACCCTCCATGACCCAGGACCACCACTCAGCCTTTCTGGAGACACTGGAAAACATGAAGGTCCTACCGAACACCCTGATTTTGGGAGATTTCAATTACCCTACCATTAACTGGGAAAACTACTTGAGTACAAACTCCCAGGCTCAGCGCTTCTTGGAATTTATCAACTCAAATGCCCTGGATCAGCTGGTAAACTCCCCTACCAGAGGCCACAACATATTGGACCTGGTCATCACCAACATGGGCAACAGGTGCTCCGTACCGGAGGTCAAATCATCACTGGTTAGATCAGACCATAAACCAATCACCCTGGATATCCACACCCCACCACCACCTCCAACCAAGGAAACCACAGTGAAAAACTTTTCTAAAGCAAACTTCACCATACTTAAGGCAGAGGTGGTAAGTTTCACAGCCCCCACGCTAAAGGATAACACTGTCCAAGATGCAGAATCCTTTACAATTGCACTCTATGAGCACCTACAAGGATGCATGGATTGTGCCATACCTAGCAAAACCAAGACTCGCTCCCCTAAGAGGAGGAAACCAGTCTGGTGGACCCTGCCATAAACAGGTTATACAACAAAAGGAGGAAACTAGTTCAGAAAAAAAGCAAATCCCAAGAAGGAAAGACATCCCTGATCAGTATCAGTAAAAAACTAAGGTCCCTCATAAAATCATCCAAGGCTAACTTCAAAAGAAAAATAACCAAGGATTCGAAAGATAACCACAAAGCCTTCTTTAGCTATGTCAAGAATCTAAGTGGCAACTTGCAGATATGCTCTGAGATAGTGCAAAATAGCACAAAATATACTGAACCTACTGATATTGCCAAAATACTGGCAGATAGATTCAGTGCAAACTTCACCTCCCTCTCACCTTCAAAAGGGCCCACAACAATACCGGAAAAGTGTAGTGTCCTGGAAATCACAGAAGCACAGATGAAAACAGCCCTTTCAAAAGCCAAAAACACAGCATCAATGGGGCCAGATGTTGTCCCAGGCTGCGTCTTGCACGAACTACAGAACAAACTAACCCACCACCTAAACACACTGTTCAACCTCAGCCTCTCCACAGGCTACGTGCCCATAGAATGGCGCACAGCAATGATTATTCCGCTCCACAAAGGAGGGGCCACAACTGACCCTGGTAACTATTGCCCGATAAGCCTGACTAGCCAGGTCTGCAAGGCTATGGAGCACATCATCATGGAACTCATTAACAAAGACATTGGGAACCTCCAAACACTTGACCCGACCCAGTTTGGCTTTGTTAAGGGCAGATCATGCCTACTAAACCTGGTTGTCTTCTTCGAGACAGTTACCAAGGCCATAGACGAGGGAAAGGTGGTTCACACAGCCTACCTTGATCTCGCCAAGGCGTTCGACACCATTCCTCACTCAGGTATTACAGAAAAACTCACCAGCCTGAACATAAACCCCGACATCACAAGATGGGTTGCCAACTGGCTTACAGACAGAAGTCACATGGTAAGAATAGCGGGCTCCAGGTCTGACTCTAAACCAGTCACAAGTGGTGTCCCACAAGGCTCAGTTCCGGGACCCTTACTGTTCGGCATATATTTCTCAGAAGTACAGGCAAACACTGGAGGACTATGGCTAACCAGGTTTGCCGATGACTGCAAACTGGGAGCCATAATTGACTCTCCGGCTAACACGGACATCCTCCAAAAAGGCCTTACTGAGACAGACATCTGGTGTCAAAGTCATGGCCTCAAGCTAAATGCCAAAAAATACATAGTCATCCCGTTTGGGAAAAACAAAACACCCACGAATTACCACATAGGCGGCAGCCCCCTTAATACAGAAGAGGTAATAAGAGATCTGGGGACCCAGGTAGATAGTAATCTCTCCTTTGACAATCATATTGCCAAAGTAGTTAGGAAATCCTTCTATGTGGCCCATCTAATTACTAAGGGGTTTGCATCTAGAAATAAAGAGGTTATAGTGCCCCTCTACTAGTCACTCATCAGACCCATCATAGAGTACAATGCCCCATTTGGGATGTACCTCACAAGACACTTCCAACAGCTTGAAAGACCACAAAAGCACCTCACCAAGAGGATTACTGGCCTCAAACATATGTCCTATGCAGCCCAACTGAAAAAACTCCTGCTGTACTCAGTGGCATATCGCTTACTCAGAGGTGATCTCTGCCTGACTTACAAAGCCATGTCCAACTCAGAATTGATGGACATGCTCCACCTAAAGAAATCCAAATCACTGCGAGCCACGCGCTCTAGTGAGCTAAACCTCACCACAACAATAAATAGAACATGCTGGAGGGATAGATTCCTGTCACAGTGACTCCCCATGCTTTGGAACAAAATTCCTAACTACATTAGGCAGAGCCCCTCACTAACAGTCTTCAAGAAAAGCCTTGACGAGTGGATGGGTAACAGAAAGCACACCCCTGGGATCACTTCATTGGCTCTGCTTGACAGAGGCTCAGTTAATTAATCAATGGGGTGGCGGAAGCCGACACACTCTGGCTAGGCTTATAAATGCCCTCGGGCAGATAGCCTAGTACCTACCTATGAACCTATGTTGTATATGAGTGAAGATGAAGGGGAATAAATCCGGTTGTTTATATTGCTTTTTTTAACTTGTAAGGAGTATTAAAGTGGTAAAGGAAGGGACTGAGAAGTTAACAGTGAGAATGACTAAATATAAGCACAAAAAAGGTCTGGGAGATGAGAATAAGAAAAAGAGAAAAATTATGTAAATGAAAAAATTTAAAATTATCAAGAAAAATACTAACACGGAAAATAAAAAAATTATGATATGGAGAAATACAGAAGGATGTGGTATAATAATATGATAAAACAATATTATTATGTAAACATATGGGAAAATTAACCAGAAGAAGTGATTAAATCTATTAAAGTCAGGAAAAAGTGGTGTACCAAGATAGCAGTGTGTCAGGAATTCCTATGGAGACTGGTAATAAGTTACCAGTAAAGTAGGATATGCCATATAATTATAAGTTAAGTACTTAACATAACTTGGTATCTGTGTTGTCCACTTTCATTCTTCCTCACAGCTGGGTCATGTATCCAACGTGGCCATATTTACACAGACTAGGATCCAAGCCTCGAGCTCATCCCTCTTCCCATAATGCTCTGCCCTCTGCCTAACATCCTCTGATTGAGTTTGCTGCCTTAATATCTAACAGTGCATAGTATAGACTCAAATCAGGAACATCAATTTCCCAAGCTTTTTTCCACAGGTCTTCTAGAAACATTGGGTTAGAGGATGGCTGGGAGAGAAGCTGAGGAAAAATGAAAGTGGACAACACAGTTACCAAGTTATGGTAAGTACATAACTTATAAATCTTATGTTGTCCCTTTCATTCTTCCTCGTGGTTGTGTCAGAGTCCCCAGCTATATAACCCAAGGCTGGCCTCAAGGAACAATATGCTGTAGCACTGCAGAATGAAAAGAAGCCCTCCTTCTGGAGATAATGCGTAATTTGTAATGCGTAACAAAGATATGAGTTTTTGACAAGGTGGTTGCAGCACAAATATCATCTACTGATGCTCTAGAAGAAAAAGCAGATGAAGTAGACATGGACCTAGTTGAACGGGTCTTAGGAGGATGACACAATTGCAGCCCATTTTTGGAATAAATCCGAGTAATGCTGTGTGTTATCCATTTAGCTAGAATAACTTTAGAAACTGCCTGACCTAGACGGCTAGGCGAAAAGGACACAAATAGCTGATCTGTCTTTTGACAAGGGTTTGTTCTATGGAGATAAAAATGTACCTATCTGTGACCATCAAGCAAATGCAAAATATATGTTCCCCCTTGTTTGAGAAATTTGGAAGGAAAACTGGCAATAGTATGGACTTGTTCAAATTAGATTCTGTGGCTACCTTGAGTACAACAGAGGGATTAGTACAAAGGGACACTCTATCTTTATAAATAATTATGTAAGGAGACTTAGACAACAGTGCCTGAATACCTACACTACCAACTCAATGCTTGAGACTAATGAAAAGCCACGTTTGTCATTGCTGGCGGCAAATGAGATCTGAGGAAGTTAGACAGAAGACAGAGCATTATGGGAGGAGGGAGGAGTGAGAAGCTAGAGACTTGGATCCTAGGCTGTGTAAATGTGGCCGAGTTGGATCCGAGGGTCAGATCCATGACCCAACCATGAGTAAGAATGAAAGGGTCATCAGATAAAGAAAGCTAAAACTGTATGTTAATGTTGTGGGGAGGAAGAAATAACACAACATTTTTTGAAATTTAAAAAAAGAGGTAAAATTCTGGAAAAAAATTTGTGTGAAGAAAATGTTTTTGTATGGGTGACAGAGTGGTACAGTGGCTAGTCTTGTTGCCTCATCACATAAGGTTCTCTGGTTCAATTCTTGGCTGAGGTGCCTTCTTTGGGGAATCTGCATGACCACGCTGTGTTCATGTGAGTTTCTTCTGGGTGTTCCAGTTTCCTCCCACATTCCAAAAGCATACAGGAGGTGGAATGAGCACTCTAAATTGGTCATAGATGTGAGTGTGCATGCGATTGTGTGGTATAGAATAACAGCCATGACAGGGATAGGCAATTGGCTGTGTGAACCTTGACTCTAGATGATTATCACTGTTGAAGTGACATCCTGGTCCCATGTATAAAAATGGGAAAAGGGATTGTGGATGGATGGGAATGATATAGACAGGAATATGATTATGTATGAATATTATAAGAACAAAAAGAAAGAATATGTGAAAAGGGTAGATAAGAACCTATTTTATATAATATGGGTTATTTTGAATGAAAGATTAAATGAAATTTTGTTTAATGGAAAATAGATTTTGGCAGATATATGGCAAAAAAAATAGATTACGGTTGTGGATGCAGCAGTGGGGGGTCAATTATGGCAGAATAAAAATGAGGATGTTATAAGAAAAATAATAAATAGAGAAAGAAAACAGAAATGCATATATTTGTGCCTGTAAATATGCACATTTTATAAATATGTAAACAATGTAAATAAACCAAAATGCCTACAAGATTGAAAAAGCACACCCCAACTATATATACCAACTCCGAGATTGCATTATAGTGGGGAAAAGGGCAAATTTCTAAAAGGTTTTGTTTAGTTTAGACTATGCAGTGGAATATTTCCTTGTTGTTGGCCAACTATTACAGTTTGATGATTTGACTGTTCGATAAAATGGACGTTCGATGCTTAGTGTTCGTTGAGTAGCCGTTTGATGAACTTTTTGTTCAATGGGTAAACATGGACCCAGAATGCTTTCCCGACTCTGGTGACAACATGAGGATCAAATGAGAGAGAGAGATGTCCACATAAAATTTCAAGTCTTTTATGTCAGTTTGAAATGGAGTACCACTTATAACTTATTAAGTGGGAACAGCCTTTTTACTAGCCCCTACTTTCTTGCATTTAGCTTGAGATCATCTGGAGTACACCAGGAATGTATATATTCCAACCATTTTTGGAGCAGTTTAGAATCAATGGATGAGTGGATAACAATGCCCAGCTTGCAGTCATCAGCAAGCATGGTCAACCACACTTCAAGGATACTGGCTTGGATGTCTGCAAAGTAAATGCCTAACAGTAAAGTGCTCTGCACTGATCCCTGTGGTACCCCACTTGTTACACTTTTATATTCCGAGCTGGTATCAACAACTCTCAGTACTCTGGATCTTTTGGATAGCCAGTTTGCAATGCAGTGGGCAGAGCAAAAGTTTACATTAAGTTTGTCTATCTTTTCAATAATACCAGCATGGATGGATAGTGTCAAATCATTGCCTAGGTTAACATAAGCAATGTGCACAGATTGAGCATTGTCCACAGCCTCTATAACATTTTCAAAGTTGTTTAATTGGTTCAGGAGACACGATTTGCCCTTCCGAAATCAGACAGAATGGGGTCTCTCAAAATGTTAAATTGTCTATGTGTGTATAAATGAGTTTTGCTATGATATGTTCCATGGCTTTGCATATAAAGTTGGAGAGGCTAATGGGCTTATAATTAACTGGGTCTTACAGGGGCCACCATTATGTAGAGAGGTGACAGAAGCATCAGGGACAAACCCTGTGGATAAGTTGAGGTTGGACAAATTATGTAGGGAGGCTCAGATAGTGCATGTGTGTCAATGATGAGAAAGAAGCCTGGTATGTTTTCTGGTCACATAGAAACATTATTTTTAACCTTTGAAAATGATTCTAAGACTTGTTTCAAGATGATTACAGGGGAAATTAAATACCCAGGGATAGTGGGTGCAACATTAAGGGTAGTTCGCCATACTAAAAAGCACAATTAAGCACACCAGCAATCACTGGATGTTCCATCTTGCTACCTTCTATAAGAACCATTTCCAAACTCTGAGTTGACAAATATTTGTTATTAAATTAAAGAAAAGTGTACCAATAAATTTTCATAAAAGTAATTGACAAAAAACACTAACATTCTCGGTCACTAAAGGGAATGAATATGTTTCTAAAGTAATACGAGGGTCATTAACAAAAACAGAGTTACAGAAACACAGTATAACTGAGGCAGTTATGGGCATGTTGTGGTCTAACCTCTGTAATGCATTGATAAGACTACTGCGCAAAATACTTCTGAAGAATAATAGGTCACACAAAACCTCTGTTTTCCAAGTGAATACATTCTGGGAACTTCAGCTTCAGCAGAAAGTACAGTTGCATAAGTCCTACTTACTTGAAACAGTTGATGCTCAATTCCTCACTGCCTCAGTGGCATTTTGGCTTACCTGCCAAGGCAACCCAGTACCGGTCAGCTTTCAAAAGCTCAGGCTCCCCTCCCTCTCTCTCTTCTTGTGACAACTGATTAGCTTAGCATAATTTGACAGGGAAGCCTTCAGCTGTCACAAGAGGTGAGTGTTTAAGCTTTTTCACTTCCACAAAGAAGGAGACAGTTCCTGAAGCCAGAATCATCTAGCAAGAGTGCATTTGCAGCCAATCACAACACCATATAAAAAGCAAATCCAACAACAAATGAAACTAAAAGGTTGAAACCCACCTCATCTAAACAAAATCTGGAGGATAGTGGGTGGGTGCTGCCACTGAGGCAGGGAGGAATTTGAACATCTACTGATGCAGATAAGTAAGACTTATGCAACTGTATTATGTTCTTCATTTCCACTGCCTCAATGGCACTTTGGGTACACTCCCAAAGCTTACCCTACCTGGGAGGTGGAAAGATAAAGATCTAGGAGCCCATTGTCCTAGCAAAGCCTACTCTGCACCTTGAAAAATACTCCAATTTGCAATGTTCTATTAAGGTATGAACAAAGGACGGGACTGCTGCCTCCAGAGTCCACCCCTTTCAAATATCCCATCAAAGAGCATAAGGCCCTAGTCAAGTGAACCTTAACCTTGCCTGGAAGGGAATCACCATTTTGGGAGTAAAAGAAAAACAACAGCAGAGGACAACCATTGTGCAACAGTCTGCCTACAGACAGATTGAACTTTCTTAGCTGCATATTCCTAAAGGGGTTTGTTCTGTCAATGTAGTATCTGAGTTGCCTGTGCATATCCTAGATGGTAGAATATTTTATTCCTTGTACTTTGGATCAGGATAGAACACAGGAAGCTTGATGGCTTGATTCAAGGTAAATTCAGAAACAGTTTTAGCTGTAAAGGATAGATTAGTGTGTAACACAACTCTAATCTTGTGAAAAAACAGATAGGGTTGACCCACTATGAGGGCTTGCTGCTCATATACTTACCTTGCAAATGTCAGCGCAATATATAAAACGGTCTTCGAAACAATGAATCCTATATCAGCCTGACAGGCAAGTTCAAAAGGAGCTAAGGTCAATTTTTTTCAAAAACAAAGTTAAGATTCCATCATGGTAGAAAAATTTGTTTTCAAGGGTGTTCACTTTTTGGCTTTTGAGGGGGTTTCATGTGCAATACTCCTTTCATAAACTGGGTCTAACCACAAAAAGAGACAAAGGAGGAGGACCCATTGGCAAACAAGCTAAGATAGCTACAAGATGCACTTTGATAGAAGCATATGACAAACCACCTCTAAGTAGCTCACACAAACATTTTAAAACCAGAGGAGTCAAAATCTTTTCAGCACCTCTGTTGCTGGCTAAGCACCGCATAGAAAATCTCTTCAACTTGTAAACGTAAGACTTTCTAGTTGTAGGTTTTTTTGCTTCCATAAATACCTGCTGCACATCCTTGTGGAGCAAGTGCATAAAAGGTTTCAAAATAGAATCAACTAGGCTGTCAGTTGCAATGACTCTAAGTTAAGGTGTACCATTCACCCCTGATGCTGTGTGAGGAGATCCAGTCTGTGATGAAGCTTGTGGTAACTGCCCTTGTCCAATTCCATTAAATAGGAGAAACTATTTTTGCCTGGGCCAAAAGGGGGTTATAGCAATGATCATTGGTAATTCTTTCTGAATCTTCAGAAGTACCTTGGGAATCATTGGAAAGGGTTGAAGTACATCCAGGAACATTTCTGACCATGGGAATGATAGAATGTCTGTCTTCCAAGTATGGCTGCAAGAATGTCTTGAAATAATTTTTTCAGTTGTCAGTTTTCAAAGCAAGTAAACAAATGTACTTGAGGTGTTCCTCAAAACTGGATCAAGTCCTGGAAGACCTCTGCATTGAGCATATACTCTTGAGGGCCTGTCTAGGATCTGCTTAGTCTATCGTCCACTGTGTTTTGCTATGATGAAATGTATAAAGCCAGAAGAGTTAGAGAATGCTGTAGAGACAACTCCCCGTCCAGTCATTGACTTTGTACCTGCTTAATTTTTCAGGTACCACATCATTGTAGTGTTGTCTGTCATAACTAGATGAGGACCCAGAGTCCATGTGTGGTGAAGAACTTTTAAGGCACATGTCACTGCCAACATCTTGCACTTGAACTTCCATGAACACTGCTCCCCATACAAAATATGAATGCTCCATCTGGACAGATTGTACTGAGGTCTAAAGAGAGAATGGTGGATTCAGAGACAGTTGATTCCTCCACTACTACACTTCCTATTTCAGAAATTCCAGTTACAGTACCTGGAAATCCAGGGGATGAAGGTGATGTGAAAAACAATTATTCAAGTACCATTGAATTTTCCTCAAGTAGTCTGGCTAGTGGTATCATGTGGCTCATTGATGCCATGAGGCCAAGAATTTTGAGGAGCTCTTTTGCTGAGGCCATTCTAGAAAAGAGAAATCCAAGAAAATGTCAGGACAAATCAAAACTTTGTCTTCTGTCAGGAAGGCCCTCCTTTTTACTATAACTATCCAACACAATACTGCCTTTTTAGGCAATGTCAAACTGAAAGTACTTCCAACACAGCAAATCAAAACCAAGACAATCTAAAGGTATTATTATTCAGTGTTAGGAGTCTAAACAAAAAACGTCACTCCCTAGAAGCTCTCTTCACTCTAGAGAATGCGGACATCTGTGCGGTCACTGAGTCATACTTTAAAGCTACAGACAGCACACCAGCAGTGCAAGGTTATAATGCCTTCCACACATTTAGACCAGCTACCACACAGAAAGGGACTAAAGGTGGAGGTGTCTTGATTTACATCAAAAATAAATATACCTCAAGGCTGGTCAAACAGGACAATGCACTTCAGCTACTCCATGTTCAAATCACCATAGGCCAAATCCGATACCATTTCCTTGCAGATTATAGGCCTCCTCTATGACCCAGGAAACCCATACCATGTATTTTAAATTATTAGAAACACCATTTAATCCTATACCACATTCATGGGTGAATTTAATTACCCCACTAATAACTGGGAAACTTATATGACACCAAACGTACAGGCATAGAGATTCCTGGATTTTGTAAATGCAAACTCCTTGGATCAGATTGTCAATACACCATCCAGGGGTACAACCATACTGGATTTGGTCCATACCAATGTGGGAGAGTGCTTCATGTCCCCTATTGTAGTGTCTTCCCTGATAAGGTCAGACCACAAAATGGTCTCTTTTGAAGTAAAAATAAAACTGGGACCCACAGCTTACCCTGGAATATTCAGGAACTACTCTAAGGCTAACTTCCTACTAAATGATTACTTAGCAAAATTTCAAGCCCCCATAAATCTGAGAACACTGCTGCCTATGCAGAACTGTTCTCAGAAACCTTATACATGTATGTTAATAGCTGCATAGAGGCAGCCATACTAAACCAGAAAGAAGTACAGAACTAACTCAAAAAGAAGCCACCCTGGTGGAATCACCAAATCATACTGGATGACAAATTCAGCACCAACTTTACTCCTCCCTCGCCCTCAACCTTCCCTCATGAAATACCATCAAATATAACTCCCCCTGCTATCACTAGGGAACAGGTCCTTAATGCTCTCTCTAAGACCAAGAACACTGCATCAATGGGTCCAGACAATATCCCAGGATGCCTTCTAAATAGCATGAAACATGACCTATCAGGCCTGCTGGAATTGCTATTTAACTGTAGCCTTCAAACAGGCTTTGTGCCTCATGAACGGAGAACAGCAACAGTCACCCCTCTGCACAAAGGTGGCCAATCTACAGACCCTGGAAACTACAGAACCATATGTCTCACTAGTCTTATATGCAAAGCCATGGAAAGAATTATTATGAAAATGATTAATAATGATAGAGTAATGATAGAGTAAACCTCCAGACATTGGACCCAAACCAGTTTGGTTTCATCAAGGGCAGTTCATGCCTACTCAACCTGGTGACTTCTTTGAGAAAGTCACCAAAGCAATGAATGAGAGCAAAATGGTTCACACTGCCTACCTTGACCTGGTCAAGGCATTTGACACAATACCCCACTCAGACATTGTTGGCTAATGCAAGAGGTTAGCTAAGAACTTGTACGTCACCCAGTGGATAGCCAACTAGCTCACAGACAGGACCCAGGAAGTTAGAATTGGGGACTTCACCTCTACAAAGAGGCTAGTCACAAGTGAAGTCCCTCAGGGATTGGTCCTTGGACCGCTCCTTTTTGGCATTTACATCTCTGAAGTCAAGGCCACTCTCAATGATCTTTGGCTGACTAAATTTGCAGATGATTGCAGATTAGGAGTTGTCACTGAATCTCACACTGACACAAACGTTCTCCAAGAAGAGCTGACAGACAAAATACTGGTGTCTAAGCCATGGACTAAAACTAAATGCCAAGAAATGCATAATAGTGTCCTTCAGGAAGTCATCCACCCCTGGTAACGATCATATTGACAACACAGCCTTAAAGTTGAACCTGTAGTCTGGGACTTAGGGACACACATAGACAGTAATATAGCCTTTGACCAACACGTCTCTACAATAGTGAGGACATCAATCTGTACTGCACAACATTTAAACAAAGGGATGGCATCTAGGTCCAAGGAAGTCATTGATCCACTGTATTTGGCATTCATCTGCGCTATCATTGAGTACAATGCCCCCCTTTGGTATGCACCTAAGTAAGCATATTTAACAAATGGAACATCAAAAGAGGTTCCTCACTAAAAGAATACAGGGTGCAAGTAAAATGTCCTACGCAGACCGCCTCAAGGCCCTATCCCTGTATTCTGTCTCCTAAAAGCTGTTGAGAGGAGATGTATGCCTAGAATACAGGCACTGTCAGACCCCACTCTGATGGGATTTCTGCATGTCCACAAAACACACAGAACCAGAATTTCCCATTCTAAAGACTTAAACCTTGCCTGTGATATAAATAGAACATGCTGGAGAGACAGGTATGTACCTCAGAGACTACCCTGTCTCTGGATGAGGCTCATCATCCATGTAAAGCAGAGTTCCTCCTTAACCCAATTCAGGTGTAACTTGGACAACTGGATGAGAAACAGGAAATTCATCCCTGCCTTGGCACCTATGTCTCTAATAGACACAGACAACCTGTAAATGGTTAATCTCCAAGGCCCCTGATTTTAAATGTTTCATCCCCCAAGCCCCTGCTTACACTTATCAATGGTATCAGAACTTGTCAGAGATTTGGGATGCATAGCTAGGCTTAAAAAGGCCTTTGTGGTCATTAACCTAGTAAATACCTAGGTATCCCAGGAAAACAATTCATTGACAGGATGTGAGGAAAGACTTTTGAAGGTTTAATTTGAAGTCCAGGTGGAAAAGAATGGAAGCAACCTTGTCAAAGGACTTCAAGCACCTGGATGCAAAATCTGTACAAATCAGCAAGTCATCTAAAGAAGGAAAAATCTGTATGCCTGGGATTCTCTAACAGGCAACTACTGGGGCCAGACACTTTGCAAACACTCGAGGTGCAGTAGGTAGCCCAAAGTATAATGAAGAAAACTGATAATGTAACCAAGATACAACTAATTTCAACAATTTCCTGAAATTAAGAGCAACAGGAATATTATAAGCATCTTTGAGATCTAGAGTCACCATGAAATGGTGGTCTGGAAGAAATGCTTGGTCCAGCTGTAGAGTGAGTATTTTGAATTTTGGAAAATTTACAAAAATGTTTAGAAAGGGCAAATCTAGGATAGGTCTCGTGGAATGCTCCAGTTTGGTACCAAAAAGATTCTCAATTAAAATCCTTTGCCTTTGATTATCACAGGTACTGGTTCTATTACCCCTGCTTCTACCATGTGATGGAACACTACAGGGTGTGGGTCAATTCTCCTGAAAGGAGGAGGATTTTCTATCCACTACCATGTGTATCCCCTCTGAATTATTCTCAGAACCTGATGGTCTGAGACTAGTTGTGGCCGGCTATAGGTTAAGATAGAGCCTTGGGAAAGGAAGAAGAGAAGGAAGGGCAGGCAGGAGGGGGAGTAGAAGTGCTCTGTGAATCTGCATAGTCATTCATTTGCAGGGGTTTGATCCTATTTTTGGAATGGAACCCCTCTTGTTTGGCTATGAAGAATTATACTTCTGACATTTCCTGCTGGATCCCTGACATTTCTTTGGCTGTGATTTTTGTTTGTTCTGACCCTTGAAGGAAGATGCCTCATTTGGTGTGAACAAGGGTACATGAAACATCCTAGATATCTCCCATGCATTCATTTGCCTTTATTATCCTGCTGTTTCAGAATCTGTGTAACAGAGGGCCCACACAGCAACTGAGGACTTAAAGGTGCTTTCAAAATTTTGACATCATAATCAGAGAAATTCTTATTGTATAACCAAGCATATCGTTTTGGAAAAGTAACCAAGCATACCCTCTTTATACAACCATAGATGCAGCATCTCTCAAGACTGTACCTGTACGTTCAAGCACACCTCTGAATGCATGCCTCAAAACCTGAGTCAAATTGGAAACAATTTCATTCATATAATACTTTTGCTCTGCTGATAAGGATGCAGCAAAATCATTCAGCTGTAGACAGACTGTAAAATAAATTTCCACGTATAGCCTTGATAATTAAACAATTATCAAGGCTAGATTACCAGAAAGAGGCATCTTTAAGCCCTGAAGATCCAACCATTTTCCTTCTTTATCAGGGGAAATTTGATTAGATGAAGTTGAGGACTTTATTTGAGCAGACAGCTGGGGAGACCACAGATGGGTTAGCAATCACATGAGAAAAGAAACCCACCATATCTGAAGAGACCCTAATTTTTGAATATTTTTAGGGACTGCTGGCATGGATACTGGTGCCCTGAAGGCAGCTTTATAAACATCTTCAGTGCTAATAAGAAGGGGGGGGTTAGCCACAGAATTGGACAGCTTGTCCCCTATAAGGTTAAATACCCTGCCTAGCTCTGGGGTAGTTCCCAACTGCTCCCAAGCAAAAACCTCACTAAATCTAGCAATCATCTGAGGAAAAGTGAACACTACCACCAGAATTAGCTGTCTGCAGAACACTCTTAGCCAACAAAATCTCATCATCCTTATAAACAGCCATAATCTGATTATCAACTGTATGATGAATGTTCTAATTCTTTTTCTTGTGAACTTCACCACTAGACAAACTATCTGAGGACAGACAATTATATCTTCCAAGGGGGTCTCTTGCCCCAGACTTCTTCTGTATCTAAAGGGTTTGGTTCTCCCATACCTATGTCAGACACTGGAACATCTCTGGAGGATTTGTCTAAACCCTATTCAATAATGACTGGCAAAGCTACACTAGAGGGAGATAGGCAAATGTTAAGTGGTATGTGGGCTGAGCAGTGACCCTGACAGAATCACTAACAAGCATATTTCTTTTTATTTTCTTTTTTCTTTTTAAGTGCAATCGGATTTGATGGGGGAGGGATGAAAAAGTTATCATCCATCAAGTCAAGGAAGAGAACACCAGACAGAATAATAAACTGGTAGTATTGGATAATGTATCATATTAATCACCTAAATTTTCTAATAATAATTATGTCCCCGTACAACTAAACTCTACCAAACTGTGCAATTATCACAAAAATACCATGGCAATGAACATGCCAAGTGTTAAAACTTAGCTCCACCTATTTTAACCACATTAAATAGCATTTAATAGCAATTTAAACTGTATTTTCTTGTCAGAGAGAGAGAGAGAGAGTACACAATCTATAATACATTCAAATAACTTCATTCACAGTAAAAACACAATCCAGTGTTAAAAACACAGAGCAGTGTCATTTATATTCTGTATACATTCTGAAAAATCCAAGTTTTATAATATTTTCCCTGTCAAAAGATAAAAATAAAACCGCATAACAACAGTAAAGACAGGCAAGGTTGATTAACAGTTCTGACTGGACGAGCCAGACCTTAGTTTCTAAAAGAGTACACACACACACACACACACACACACACACACACACACACACACACAACACCTTAAGAGGAACATAGAAACTTTCCTCAGAAGACATATAAAAATAAACATTTGTCAAAGATAGAAGCCAAATAAATGCTGCAACAAGCAGAAATTCCCATAATAGTCACTGCATAAACACTGACAAAAATAAATTATTATAAATAATATTTTAAATAACCATAAAAACAGAAAGAAGATAATAAATCTAATAATACAGTGAGATGAAAAGGATCCCAAAAGTGGCTTATATCAGCAGTAAGCTGGAAAAATCAGCAATGGATACAGTAAACAGAGTCAGAGGACTTTCTACTATGGACGGCAGAAAAAGACTGAACACACTTCTTGTCACAGCTAAATGCTTCCTTCTCAGGATATGTTCAGCCAATCAGCTGTCAAAGGAAGAGGGAAGGAATAGAGTCTGAGCCCTGGGGAGTAGGACAGTACTGGGTTACCTTAAGAGATAACCCAAATACTATTGAGGCAGTGGTAATGATAAACATCTATATATACATGCAGATGTTATATACATCTTAACTATTGCTGCCAACTCCTTTTCTTCCTACAGTTCTTAATGGTACTAAAACTGACAGCAGCTGCATCTTATAAACACAAACAGGGAAGATTTTGTAATTGCAACTGAAGTCAATGAACAGATGAATTCACTGCACATGCTTATAATTTATGAGTAGGACATTATTTGAGCCAGCCACATGCCTAGACGTATTCTGGTATATAACACATTACTGGTATAGCTTTTGTTAAACTTAAGTGAATGACGTAAAAGAAAGCCAGATGATAACTTAGCTGCTTCTACAGTTACATCCGACTGATACCTGTTGGCATTTAATACAGTCTGTTCATGTCTAATAAGATAAAATCATGTAATATTAAACATTTCAAAGCACAAAAGTAAGAATATCAGTTTACATAACAATCAGTCAAAGCATCTTACATTTCAATGCCTGCTTTGCTATGCTAGAGTAATAGTGCTTTATTACATTAGTAGCTGGCATTCTTTAAGAGGGGTATTTATTTCAGAGAAAGCTTTTGAGACTTATACCACAGTCTACCATCCAAAATCCTTATCAGGTTACTGTTGTGATGGGTACACCTTTAAGTTAAAGGAACGTGTTTGCTTCAAATAAGTAAAGTATCTTTCAATGCATTTCTGCTACAAAGAAGTACAATACACTTACATTACACCTACTGCTAGCCTGTACCCAGGAAAATGTACTTTCAGGTGAGATTACTTAAGTTTGTGCTTTACTAAGTTCATGAGTAATGGTTTAAGATTTTTTTGACCATGACAGAGTCTGGTTAAATAAATGATAATAATTACTGCTCCATCATTATTGGCACAAAGGATACTTTCAATAACATGTGTTCCCCTTCCTATAACTAAGACAACCTGTTACACTGCAGCATGATTTGATATTAAGGATGTTTTGTCTGAAGTGTTTCGGTACTACTTAATAAGCTTTGGCAAGAACTGTAGGAGGGCTGCCTCTCACTCAAAGTTGCTTCCTTCAAAGACAAAATGTATAACATACCTCTCTTTTTTTGCAAACCTTAAATGTATATCTCCCAAATGTATATAATACTCTGCCTACCTCTTTCACTGTAAATATTATGATGTTTGTGCTCTCTTCAAAGTTATTTATTTTGAACAATAATTTCATTCCACTACAGAAAAAGCACTGCAAAAGTAACAAATGACATATCTTTGCATTCAGGTCTCATTTTATTAGGGAATACTATCTAGCAATCAAGCACAAAAGATCTGCATTCCTTTTGCATCAACAGGCTTACGCTTCATAGATTAAAATGCATACCTTCTGTTATATGTAGAATACTGAACTACAAGAGTATTATTTTAACATTTTAAAGTAAAAAGCCAGCATCTGCAGACCCCAGGCTTGTTATAGCTTCATTAAATTCCACACACAAGTCATAAAAAACTGTTATGAAGGCAAATAAATTCTAACTCAGGTAGTCTGAAATTGAATATTTATTTCATTACTACACTTTGCCAGTTCTATTTTTGAATATGGTGATTATCTTTTCTGCATACAGCATGTAACAAGCATATCTAAGCAGAAATGTATTACGTGTATAACTCTGTGCATCACAACTTGTATAAAAAACTGAAACAATTCTATATGTGTATGGTATTTATATGATTTTTTTTTACTGCAGAGTAACCACCATTTGTCCTGAAAATGATTTAGATAGATGATGCTTTCTCAACACATCAGATGTTCTATAGCTCTTAAATGGAACTATGTATAAATTGCACCAAAGTACAGTATCAGAAAAGGCATTTTTGAGGTTGAGGTTTGACAGTGATTCCCCAACACCCCTACACAATGCACATTATTGTTCAGTTTCACTGCCTGAGAGCTATAGCACTTAATGCTTTCATTTAAATCAATAAGACGTGTTTCTTTTAAAAATGAAAAGTGCAGTTCCATTTTAGAAGATGCACTAAAAAACAGAGATTAAGCTAATTGCTGAAACATTTTCTTTTTTCAGCTGAATAGTTCAATCCCCTTGAAAGGCTAATAGCAGTGGAACATGTTTTGCAGACTACCATTATTCGTCTTTTCAAACAAAGGAAAGCCATATGGAGGCACACATTTCAGTGCAATGGAGCATGCAGACGTACTGTGGCACATCTAAATCCAGCAAGCATACAGCATTCCTACAATGACTCCAAGAACTGAAAGAAAAAATAGCCACTCAAAAGCTAATATGTTGATACAGAAACAAAACCAATAACTATGTCTTAAGCTTATTACTGACAGAGTGCTCCTAAACATCTAAGAATATTCATGACTACAGGTAAAAAGCCATACAAAAATGCAACATATTTGATTTTCTCCATAAACCTATTGTATATCAGAAGCTTACGTGGAGAAAAAATAAAGGTTTGGTGTATCAAATGCATTTATGTACATCACAAGCAGCCAGTTCTGTTTCTTCAGTAAAAACATGTTTTATTTAAAAAAAAATGAAACAAGTTAACTTTACTTAAAACTGCAATTTTAATATTACTTTTATCTTACAGTTTTGACAATACATTTTCATTGTACTACATTTTATCCAAGACATCTACTGCATTCTTAAACTTTTTTTTCCTGAAAAATCTTACAATTTCTAATGAAAGTGGTAACAAAAATGGACTTACATGATTGAGAACTGTATAAATGTTTTCATGCTAACTATTAAAATAGTGATACTTAAATTTAATGCATTTTAAAACATTATCATGAAAAATGATATACTGCTGAGGAATACTGAGCTGTTAAACATAAGGGATGAGATTCAAAAATAATTTATGGTACATTTGCGTATGTTTATAATGAAAACAAAATAAAAATGTTTTTGAAAAAAAAGAAATAATTTATGTAGTATGCAATACATATTCCTGGACATACCTTGTATAGGTAGATTTATCTGTATTAAAAGCATGCAAACAGGATAATAATGCATGCAAATTAAGTGGGAAACACAGGTGTTATAGTTAAGATACCTTGCAAATCTAGAGTGATCATGTGAAAAAAGTATATATCTATATATATATATATATATATATATATATATATATATATATATATATATATATATATATATATATATATATATATATATATGGGTTCCGTTCAGAAGCTCGAAATACTTGAACTCTCGAATTTCAGTATTTCGAGCCCAAGAAGCCGAATCCACATAATAGCGAAAGTTTAGAAGCGTGAAATTCAAAACCTCGAATACCAGAGGTTTTGAATTTCGTGCTTCTAAAGTTCCGCTATGGTTATGTATTCAGGTAAGTGTGTGTGTTAAGGAGTTTGAGTAGGGGCTGTGGTGCGTGTCAGTGTGTTTTGTTGCTGTGATGTGTGTGTGCAAAGAGAAAGTATCTTGTGTGGTGGTGTTTTGTGTGTGTTTGTTTGTAGTGCAACTTCGGAGTGAGAATATTTAAGTAGGGGGGGTGTGGGGGGTGCAGGGGTGCTTGCTCCCTTGCTTTCATGTAGTAGAGTGTGTGTTTGTGTGGTGGATGGTGTGTGTGTGTGTGTGTAGTAAAACTGTGAAATGCAAAACTTCCGGTATTCGAGGTTTTGAATTTCGAGGTTTTTAGTTTTCATTGTTTTGTGGATTCCACTTTTTGGGCTCGAGATACTGAAATTTGAGATTTCAGTATTTCGAGCTTCTGAAGTGAATCCATATATATATATATATATATATATATATATATATATATATATATATATATATATGTTATAGATAGATATAGATATGTATGTCAAATGGCAGCACATGGAAAAATATCTGTTTGATAACCAGAAATGTTAGAATCTTAGCAGGACTGGTTCATCTAAAACAAATTCACTTAATATAGGCAGTACAGGAATCTACCCCACTAAGATGAGCTCCATGGTGATGTCTATCTCTACAACAGATCACTGACTGCTAGTGAACAGGCTGTGATTTATTAAGTTCATCTGTGATATTTGGTACCATATGTGGTTCAGCTGTCCTTTGCATTAGAAACTAAGTGCTGCTGTAACTATCAAGGCCACAGAAACTTCCCAGTGTCTAACATGAAGTATAATTATAAGGGAAGGAGTGTATAAATCACCTGACTCTGATGTTCTGGACAAGATCCCCAATGACCTGATTGAATGTGGATTCTCCAGGAAGATCGTATATAGGTTCATATTTAAGTACTAGCTAGGCTAACTGCCCTTGTGGGCCATTTTAAGCCTAGCCAGTTTCCTTTTTGTGCACAAATTAATCCACCATGAAGAGTCACCAGCATGTATCACCTCCATGACAACAGCCTTCACCTTTTAGTCCTCAGTGATATTGATCACAGGCATGTTTCCAGTAAGAACACTAATGTTAAAAACAGGACATGCTATTCTGTAACTTACCAGTGGCATGGATTGCAGATGGCCTCATTATGAATATGCTTTTTTAGTCTGCTGACAAGATGTATAGTACTTACATATGGCACAGGTCACACCTTCACTGCTGCTTCCAGGAGATTAAGATTTTTCAAAAAACAAGTTTCTAAATGAGGGAATGATAATGCCTATCCCACTTCCATATTTAGCACAGCGATTTCCCAGTGGGGCATATATTTTGAAATTATGGAAATAGTAATAATGCGTACTGAGAGATTACTCTTTCCATGCATACCTGGAAACATGCAATACACATGATGTGGGATAGTCCTTTGAGCCCTAGTCTGATTACAGTACTGCAGCATCTGTAGTCAATCTGTAGTAAAAAGAAGTTATGTACTTACCATAATGTTCCATGTGAGTTGTTCATCTCGCTGTCATTCTTTACTGATGGGTTCAGAGCTGATCCCTCGGCTCCGATACAGCCAATTGCAAAGCTCAAGGTCTTCAAATAGCTTGAGGCCAAGTCCCTATCCCATGACGCACCTGTGAATTACCTCAGATCTTGTTTGCTGCGTATACTAATACCATATGTCATTGTTATATTCCTAGATAAAAGGAAGAGAAGGTTTGAGTAACCAGGATGGATCCAGCATCTCAGTCATCTATCAGCCCGGGAGGGGGAAGGAGGGAGGGATGTAAGAATGAAGGTGAAATGAACAACTCACATGGAACGTTTTGGTAAGTACATGACTTCTTTATGTGAAGTTGTTCTATCTCGCTGTTCATTCTTTACTGATGGGTAGCGTCCCAAGCACCATCAACCTCAGGTGGCTCACGGGAGTATATTTCTCAGGACCGTGGATACGAAGGAAGCCCTGTCCCTGGAGGCCTTGTCAGTTTTGTAATGAGTGATAAAGGTGTGAGGTTTTGACCACGTGGCTGCTGCACAGATGTTGTCAATGGGAAGTCTGGCAGGAAATGCAGATGATGTAGAAACTGCTCTGGTTGAGTGAGTTTTAATCTTGTGTTGTAAAGGCATATTTGCAGCTGAATAGGCAAAAGTGATACAATCCGATAACCATTTAGACAGTGTTGTTTTAGCCACTGGTCTCCCTTTTCTGGAGTCTGAGAATAAGTCTGATTTCCTGAAATTTTTTGTTCTATCCAAATAAAATCTGAGCTGTCTGTGAACATCACGTTTGTTCAGCATATACTCTAAATTGTTAGAATGATTGGGGAAGAAAATGGGCAAATCAATAACTTGGTTGAGATTGGTTTTGGTGCAAATGTTGGGCAAGAATGAGGGATTTGTTCTAAGTGAAACTCTGTCAGCATGAAATCTCAAATAGGGAGGCTTGATGGATAAAGCTTGAAGCTCTGACACTCTGCAAGCAGAAGTGATAGCTATCAGAAAAATGGTCTTCCAGGACAAAAATTTGAGATCACAAGATGAAGCTAGTTCAAATGGTGGAAAAATTATGTGAGAGAGCATAAAATTTAGATTCCATGGGGAATAGGGAGATTTCACAGGTGGCCTAATATGAAAAGTCCCTTTAAGAAATGCTTTGGATAACTTGTGAGACATGATATTCAAACCTTCAAATCCAAGATGAAAATTAAAGATAGCAGCCAATTGAACCTGAACTGTTGCTGCTGCAGCTCCTTTATTGAAAATCATAGTCAAGAATTCTAATATGGAAGCCATAGGAGCTTCGTAAGGATCAATATTATTTTTAGAGGCCCATGTAGAGAATTTTTTCCATTTGCCCAGATAAAGCTTTCTGGTAGAAGATTTATGAGATGACAAAAGGATCTGTTTTGTCTCATTGGAAAGGTTATAGAACCTGGCTATGATGGGAACTGGAGCAGCCAAGCTGCTAGCTTCAGGGACTGCAAAGAAGGATGAAGATCCCCTGAAGGATGTGTCAGAAGGTCTGGAACTGGGTCCAGGATCCAAGGATCCTTCACCAGATGAAGTCGAAGGAAGGGGGACCAAATCTGATGAGGCCAGTGAGGGGCTATAAGTATGATGGTCCTTGCCAGGGATATTGCTTTCTGTAGAAATTTGGATATCAATGGGATTAGTGGAAATGCATAGAGGAGACTCGAAGGCCAATCGTGTATGAGTGTGTCTCTTGGGGCTTCCCTGGAGGGGGAATCAGGGCAAAGTAGCTTCTGCATTTCGCGTTCATGTGACTGGAAAAAAGGTCGCAGCAAGGCTGGCCCCATCTGTGGAAAATCCTTACCGCAACTTTTTTTTTGAGAGACCACTCATGGAGCAACAAGATACCCTGCACAGTTTGTCTGCTATCACGTTGGATCTCCCCAGGATGTGCGTTGCCAACAGAAAGTGCTGGGTGGACACAGTCCACTGCCAAACTCTGACAGCCTCTCAACAAAGGGGGTAAGACCTTGTTCCTCCTTGTTTGTTCAAATACCAAACCACCGACATGCTGCCTTGTCTGAATCGCAATCATGCCCAAAGGAAGAGAGTCCTGGAAGTACTGCAACGCTGAAAGTACTGCTCTCATCTCTAGGACATTGATATGCAGATGTGTCTATTGGTCAGTCCATGTGCCTTGGGTGGTCTTTCCCTGAAAATGCCCCCCCTCCACTCTATCAGGGAAGCGTCCGTGGTCACAGTGGCTGCTGGAGAGAGTAGCACAAATGGGCGACTTATTGTGACATGGGGTGAGGTCAACCACCACTGCAGGTCCTTCTTGCAAGAATTTGTGATCATTATATTGTGATCCATGGGTAGCTCCTGGTAAGACCATTGAGTGAACAACAGCCATTGAAGAACCCGCATGTGCATCCGAGCAAGTGGTATGGCTAGAATTGCTGCTGCCATCATGCCTAAAACTTTCAGAACTTCTGATGCCAGTGCTTTGTGTTTTGATAACAGGATGCTGACATGCTGATGAATTAGAATAACTCTTTCCAACTGAAATCTTAGAGTGGTGGTGGTGGTGGTGGTGGTGTCTAACTCTGCCCCGATAAAAACAATATGCTGTGTTGGCAACAAGGCAGATTTTTCTGAGTTGATTGTAATGCCAAGATGATTGCAGAGTGACAGAGTGGCCTTCCTGGCCTGAATGAGTTGATGCCTGGTGGTGGCAGTAAGGAGTTAATCGTCTAGGTACAGAAACACCTGGAATCCTAGATGCCACAGGTGAGCCCTGACCACTGCCATGCATTTGGTGAACACTCTGAGGGCTGTAGTGAGATCAAAGGGCAGGGCTTAAAACTGGTAGTGCTTGGCTCCCAGCCAGAAGCGCAGGTGATCCCTGGATGGTCTGACCATTTTTATGTGGTAGTACACATCCTTGAGACCTATCGAGCACATCCAATTGTCTTTCCCTAAAAAGGGAAGTATAGACTGAAGCATGATGATCCGAAACTTCTCTTTCTTTACATATTGGTTCAGTCTGCTGAGGTCCAGTATGGGTCTTCAGTCCCCTGTCTTCTTTGGAACCAAAAAGAATCTTGAGCAAGTTCTGGACCCTGTTTGGTCTGCTGGGACTGATTGATGACTCTTTTTGTTAGCAATGTTTAGACCTCTATAGTTGCCTGTTCCCTGTAACTTGGCGGAATGTCTGGGATTTTTCTTATGATTGAAGGGGGTGTGCAAAAGGAATGAAATATCTTCTGGAAATGATACTGTGTACCCAGCTGTCTTTTGTTATTTTGAGCCAGGCATCTGGGAACAAAGACAAGCAACCCCCGACTGCCTCCAGAGCAGGACAGTTGGGGCTCCTCTCAGGAGTGCTGGTAGGGCTTCCCAGAGAAGTGATCTCTTTCACCCTGGTGTTGCAGACCCCTTCTGCCATGAGGGTGGCGCCTTCCATTATCACCCCCTCCTCTGCCCCTGGAGGGGGGTTCACCACGTGTCCTGAAAGGCTCCTTGGGCTTTTCAGAACCACATTTTTCCTCCCCATTGACCTTTGGGATAGGGTCGGGTAGGGGTGAAAAAACGAACCCCAACAGCAGACAGAGTCTTTCCATCCTGCTCACATCTGGTTAAGGTTTCCTTCACTTTAGGCCCAGAAAGGGATGGGCCATCAAAGGGAGTGCTCACAAAGGATGACTTGAAGGGCTCCATGAAGGAACACAAGCGCATCCAAGAATGTCTCCTAAGAGTCATTCCTGTACCCGCTGCCCTACTCGTTCCATCAGCTAATTGGATACGAGACACACGGATGAGTTGACAATAGAATTAAGGGTAGCAAGCTGGGCAGCAACTTTGTCGGAGTCTACTGCAGCCACTGTACCCTGAAGAGTATCTCCCAACTCCTTAAGGAGATCTCTTTGTAATCTAGTGAAATGGGTTAAATAGTTCAGTGAACGGAGAGCAAAGGTCACTGAACTGAACATGCGCTTCCCATATCTATCCATAATCCTAGAGTCTCTATTAGGAGGACGGATAGACGAGGAAGTCTCAAACATTTCCATCTTGGTGGCCACCGCCACCACCATGGCATCAACTGGAACACCTTTAGTTAAATATGTTTTGTCCAGAGGGGCAGAAATAAACTTATTAGGCCTTCTAGGGACAGGCTCCATAGAATCCAGAGACTCCCATGCCCTTCATGAGACCAGCTGCATCAACTCATCGAAGGGCGGAGTCACCCAAGAGGTGGAGGTCTGAGACCCGAAAGCCTACAGGAGAACTGACTCACCCTCAGTAGGGTATTAGGGTCTTTGGACTGCCAGTCACCCTTCTGCCTAAGGATCTCAAGCATCTCAGCGAATGAGATATCCTCAGAGGAAGACCACGGGGACCCTTCTGACTCATCTAAGTCAGTATCTGATGAGCGAGACTCCTTTGGGGAGTCTAGGTGCTTCCTCTTGCACAATCTGTTCCTGGGAACCCCATCAGTGGGGGCCTCTGGTGAGATCTCTGAAGAGCAGGGGCCACCAACTGGGGCTTCCTGAGGCTCTGGGTCTCTACTCTTGTAAGAACGTGTGATGCAGAAGCAGACACAGGCACTTTTGGGGAGGAGGAGGGGAGACCTGAGGTCGAGTATGTCCTGGAAGACATAACTCTCCTCATGGCATCGAATGCATCTCTGCTCCGATGTGAGGGAAGTGACGGATCTGAGGAATCCATCGACCCCCCGGCACCGGGACAGTGGGCTCTGAGCCCAAGGTAGGAGCCAAGATCATCTGAGCTGAGGCCCCAAGAGGTCCTTCCCAGACCCGACCAGAGAGTGTCGGCTCCTAGAGTCCTCGATAGGCACCGAGGATGTCAGAGTACATGGAGCCGAAGACACTGGAGCAGGTGTCGGCTCAGAGCATTCCACTAACATCAGGTCTGCCTCCTCCAGCTCTGAAGCACCAGCATGGCTCAGAGGAGGAATAGTAATAGTTGAATGGTATTCAGCTCTGAAGCCATTTTGGTTGAAGCCAATATTATTTTGGCTAATGCCGGTGCTGACAACAGCTTCTGTACCACACAATCCAAGTCCAGATCTGACAGGCTGACAGAAGATTGAGACGATTGTACTGAAGGTGGTACTGACTGGAGAACAGGACTCTTCAGAGCTTTGGAGACTGGTTCCAAGACTGGGGACCGGCTCCGAAAGGAAAAGACTGTTGTATCCGAAGGCAGTGGAGCCGAATTCAATGACGTCTTTGATTTTTTTGAGTCCAAAGTCTTGGAAGACTTTGAAGACCAACTGGAACCATCCTGGTCACTCAAAGCTTCCTGAAAAGAAGGCTTCAACAAGCCTCTGTTGATTAGTTTCCTCTTCCTTTCCTGCAAGACCCTAGGGGAGAAGGAATGACAAATGGCACAATTATCTTGCAAATGCAGAACCCCTAGACAATAAACACAGTTGACGTGGCTGTCTGACTGTGACATTTTCTGGCCACACTTTGGGCCCTTTTTGAACCCAGATTTGGGATGTTTATCTTGATCAGCCATAGTAGATACAGAAAAATATTTACTGCTAACACGCAAAAAACTACAACTGTAAATTTTTTCAATAGCAATACAGACAAGCCTTAATAAAAGCAGGCTAAACACACTCACACAGAAGACGTGATACCACACAAGCAGACTGCAACAAAAACAGATAGCTGCTAATAAAGAATAACCTTATTTAATATGAACACTACTAAGCCTAAGAAGGCAAGATATACCACACACAATCTCAGAAAATACAACTATCTAAGAAAAAAAGAGACAAATGTCACTAAATAATCTTATCTATAACCAGGGCCGGCCTTAGCCAAAATGGTGCCCTAGGCGAAGTAATGCTCCGGCGCCCCTTAAGCCCCACCCACACCACACTCATGAAACATCCCTATTTGAGCCACACCCACTGGGTCATTCCCCAAGAAAGCCACTCCAGTCATTTTCTTAAATTATTTAAATGCATAGGAAGAACAAGATACCTTGTAATGTAGTTAAACTGCAGCCCTTTAGGGGGTAAAGTTAGCACTGAACCTATCTGCCAGGATGTTGGCAATCAGTTGTTTCTGTATATTTAGTGCCATTGCACTGTAACTCAGAGCAGATCTGAGTGTTACCATTGAGATTCTTGACATAACTATAGAATGCTTTGTGGTTGTCTTTAGAAACAGTGACGATTTTGTTTTCGGAACTAGCTTTGGAGGATTTTATGTGGGATCTCAGCTTCTTACTAAGGCTGACCAGGGAGTTCATCCAATCATGGGATTTTACTCTCTTTTGCAGCAGTTTCTTTCTTCTGTTGTAGAGTTTGTTTATGGCAGGGGACCACCAGATTCGCCTCCTTTTTTTGGAGGACAGCATCTTGGTTCCGTTAGGGATCGCATGATCCATGTGTTCATGTAAGTGCTTATAAAGTGCATTTGTGTAGGATTCAGCACTTGTACCTCTATTGTCTGTCTGCATGGGTGTCGTGAAGTTTGCCACTTCTGTCTTAAGAAGAGTGAAGTTGGCTTTGGAGAATTTTTTTATGGTGGTTTCCCTAATTGGGGGGGGGGGGAGATGTGGATGTCTAGGGTGATTAGCTTGTGGTCGGATAACCAGGTCTAGGATATTGCTGCCCCTGGTGGGGGTGTGGATAAGTTGATCGAAGGCATTGGAATTTATGAATTCCAGAAAACGTTGAGCAAAAGAGTTGGTACATGAGTAGTTTTCCCAGTTAATGGTGGGGTAGTTAAAATCGCCCATTATTAGGGTGTTAAGTTGTACCCTAATATTTTCCAGTGTATCAAGAAATGAGGAGTGGGAATCCTGGGACAAGGAGTGGGGGATCTGTAGCAAGCTACAGTTTGGATTGTGGTCTTGCCCAGACTTAGTTGCACTTGGATAATCTCAGATGCCTTATGCTGAGCAACTAGCCTGGAGGTGTGGATATCCTAAATGAATATGGACATACCTCCACCTTTAGTGTTTCGGTCCAGGTTAGGTGGCTGAAAGTTGTGGTATGAATTATAGCCTGGTAATGCAGGGGTGCTCTCTGGAGCCTTGAACCAGTCACTGCACAGATGTCGATGTTCTCCATTTTAAGGAGTATCTCGAGTGAGTGCATTTTGAGGTTTGGACTTCTAGCATTGAGTAGTATTACCCTCAGATTTTGCTTGCTTGTACCTGTTATGGTCATAAATTTGTCATTTGAACCTTGACTAAAAAAGGCACTATAGGGGTGGCAAGAGCCTTAGCCAGTATCCGGAATCCCAAGGGCGACAGGTGCAGGCCATCTCTGACAAAGCATCATGGTCTGTCAATCATGTCATCTTAGGCAGACAGATACTGGATCCCCTCAGAGTGACACCAGAAGCTTAGCCAAATATTGAAGTCAATCATTTTGTCCTTGTACTGTGGTATCATTCTGGGTGATGGCAGGATGCTACTCAGGGTTAGGGTCATACCTGCCTGGGCTACAAGATCGGAGAGCTCCTCCATGTCTCTCTTCATGTAGTCCAGGGAGGTAAACAATTACTCTTAGCTATAGACTCCAGCAGTGACATGCTCTGCCACTTCTCTTCATATGTAACGGATGCAGGACAGTAAACCTATGTGCAAATGACACCTTTTGAAAGGATAATACACTGTTATGGGTTATAGAAGGATGAACGTTAGTGGGCTGCCCATCTTGTAAATTTACCAATATTAATTATCAAGGTGGTTGTGACATACTTGTGCATAATTTTAACCATCATTCACCCAAAAACAATCACAAATAACCTAGCCAACTAGTCTCCACTATACCTTAAACCTGTGCTATAGTGGAGGCCCATGAGACATTTGCAAATGGCCTCTTAAGGACATATAAGTGTTTAAGTACATGACCAGTGAATGCCCATTGAATTAAGTCAGTTTGAGTACATTCAAGCAAATAAAACCAAGCCCCATTAGCTGTAGACATGCCAGGATTCTGACCTGGTCAGGGCATTAAATTGTCTGACTACACTTTATTACAAACACAGAGCTTAAAAGTCAATGCTTTGCAACCTGTCAGTGGGAAGTTTTGATTTATTGGCCCGAACATACTTATATACTTTTAGTTGAAACACTAGTGTCTCCTTAAGAGGTAACTTGCACATACCCCAAGGGCCTCCACTACAAAAAATATAAAGTATTACTCAGTTTAGACTCTAGCTTGACTGTGTCTTTCTTGTAGTTGCAACAGGTGGTACAAAAAGAAGAGAAAAATACAATGCAGACAAAGCAATGTCAAGATCCAGTTCTCACACAAAAATACTGAAAAGTGCCAAAACATTAAGACATAAATTAAATTAGACAATGAGTTACTACTGCATAAAGTGGGTTACTACGGTTCACAAAAAGGATAACCAATTGTAAAAATTATTAAACAGTGATCCTACTGCACACATCCATAAAAGGGTCTGACTGTGGCACCATTCAAAAAACGCCTGATCTAGGATAACACACTCAGATGATACGGCTTTGTGTGTGTTTTGTTCTGATACAGCGCAATTGTTTTGCAGTGCAGTGAAATCTTTATATTTTACGTCCAGAGAGAGCATACAATCAGTTCACAAAATGCAATCAACACAGACACATATCCTACAACTAATCACAGAACCCTGTAATTAAAATACTAATATGCACTGCTACCCCAAAAGCCATAGAAAGCTAGAGAAGGCAAACTATTCCTCAATCGAAACACAGCACAACAGATATCCTATTTACATACTCTCTTGTTAGAATTCATCTCCGTATACTACCAATGCAGTGTGCACATATTTCAAGTAAATGCCCACATTCAATAACATAAAGCTAATCACGGCAGTATCAAGAAAAAAAATGCCATAGGAACCCACGTGAATACTACTGCCTGCTCTCTGGAATGGAAAGGGGAGTGTTAATACTGCAAACATGCGTGCAAGTATAAAATTCAGTTATCGTGCATACTTGCACATCTAAGCATCTGCTTTTCCAAGAGAAATAAATTACATGCACCAAAGGATAATAATAAAGATCATACTATCTTCCTTGCTTTGTAGAAACCAAGGCCTACATATGCCATAAAAAATGTACTTTTACCCGCAATCAATAAACTTATTAAACATGAAGAAACACATAAAATAACCAATATGCATTTTAAAACAAATCTCCTTCCAACACCATCAAATATTTACAAAAAATACTTTTATAATGAACAATACCAGAAAAAAATAGAAGATTCTCACACCAGTGCTTGCAAATTCCATACACATTCATACACACATACTTTCTCTCACATACAGAAACCCAGTTTAAACTACACAAACACACACATGAATACACTTACCTTCTTTTTAAACAAAATGCCCACACACATACACACGGAATTAATCCCTCTCTTAAAGTGCTTGTTTAATTTTTGCGTGCCACCATAGAACGTCTTTACATCAGTGTCGTGTGTCAGTGTGCATGCGTATGACGCGCATGTACTTCTTAAAGGTACTGGGTGGAACGAGATTTTTTTTTTTTTTTTTTTTTTTTTTTTAAGCCTCCTGGCCATGCTGTACGTATAAAAGTGGGAGAGCACTCGCCACTCCCCGTCATCTGGCACGCGGCGCCCTATGGTTTATTTATTCATTTTAATTAATGTACTTCTGTATTATGCGTTCGCATAATAAGAAAAGTAAATTATTTAAAATAAATGAACACAAACTGCGCCCTTTACTAGGCCGGCCTGTATAGCGCCCTAGGCGGTCGCCTAGTTCGCCTATGCCTAAGGCCGACTGTGTCTATAACACAAGGTTTACTGTACAAGCCTTATGTAAAACTCAAAGGCTAGACAGACCACACCTAGATGAATTACTACTAACTAGGCCTAAAAGAGGCCAACTAGAAATATATCGTAAATGGGAAGGGAAAACACACTAAAGCTAAAAGAGCTTTATAAACAATAACTAACAACTATACTATCTATCAGAAAACTTTTAGAAAAGGTTTTAAAGAAAAATTTTGCTTCTCTGGCCTGAGCTAATGGCAGAACCTCTGGATCTGTTGCAGCGGCAAACTAGATCTGAGGTAATTCACAGGTGCATCATGGGATAGGGACTTGGCCTCGAGCTATTTGAAGACCTCGAGCTTTACAATTGGCCGTACCGGACCCGAGGGATCGGCTCCTAACCCATCAGTAAAGAATGAATGGCGAGATAGAACAACTTCACATTACGTAGTATTAAGCAATGCTTACAGCTCAATGTTTGTGAGGGTTCCTGCTGAAATTATTAGGATTATAATGTGATAATTGGAAATGTGAGGCAGTAAATGCATACATGGGAAAACACACAGCTGTCTGACATTGCAATACTTTTGAACATTCTCACTACACAAAAATCAGGTCTATATTATATATTCGAATATATAATAAAAAAATAAAAAAACTCACCATAACGCTCTGAGTAGGGGGGCAAGCCCCCCATGCACCCCCACACTCCCCTACTTAAATAAACCAACTCCGAGACCGCACCTCAGTGCAGAAAAGGGAAATTTTCCCATTCTGTGCGTACAGAGCTGTTGCCTTTCACCTTCGAACTTTTCAAAGTTTGATCATATGGTGTCGACTATATGATACTGAACATTGAAACATTCGACAACTTAATAGGGACCCCAAAAATCTACTGATCCCAAGGGTAGTGTATTTAAGAAGCAGAGGTATGAAAAGCAGAGCCCATCACCATATCAGGGACTGAGGGGGTTGAACAATACTTGCAAAAATCTCTTCAGTGCTATTACAGTGAATTTGAACAGCTGCTTTATTTTATTTTCAATCATATTTGGGAATCACAATTGCATATCATGTACATTGATTTAGAGCCTGTTGTAAATCTGAAGATCAAGATTTGAGCAACTTCTTCCAATATTTATAAACTGTGATGCTATGCAAGTCATATAAGCTTTATCAACAAAACCATCTAGAGATGTTAATGGAATAAACACACTGAAAATCCTACTAAATTACAGTACATCAGCACATGGCTTAACTACATACATTTTACTTATATATATATATATATATATATACACACACACACATACATATTTAGATGTGCGTATCTATATATATATATATATATATATATATATATATATATATATATATATAGATAGATACACAGACACACACACACACACACACACACACACACACACACACACACACACACACACACACACACGCATGCATGCGCACACACACACACATACATACAACAGACTAACTCGGATGTGCCAAAAACCACAAAAAAATTACAGTTGTGTAAGTAAATGTGCCATAACAGTCGATAGTACAGTAAACAGAGTAAGATAGTTACCAGGGGAATAGCTGCTCCCATATAGAGAGAGGAATTCCCTATGACAGAGATCCACTAGTGGCAACATATTATCCACAAGTTTTAAAAACTCTATAAAATCTTAAGGGACCTCCAACCAATATTCAGTGAGGATGACAAGTTGCTAAGCATTTGTCAAGCACTCCAACTTCTTCATTTAAATGGCCTTCCAAGCTAAAGGGTTTTCCTGTGAGAAACATACCTTAACCAGAAGAGATAATAGTCCAAAATGGCACAAAAACCTGTAGGCATCCAAGGTGCAGAAAAAAATAACATGATTTGTACAGCTTCCAGCATAATTTCACAGAACAGAAGTTTCAAGGTACAATGTTCATTTATATGAACCTTAGAAATTTTGGTTTATCTAATCAAATGCAGGAATTATCTAGAGACAGGCCACCCACTCAGAACTACAGGATGAAGACCCACAAATACAGTTTTACAAGGATGCTAGTCGCAGCAGTGCTTTCCCAGGCTGGTCATTCTGAATCAGATATGAGAGTTATGGTTCTTCAAAGATATTTCCATATCCATTTGGAAAGAACAACAGAAATTAACAAAATTCAGTGTTCAGTTGTTCAGTCAGTGACAAACCTGGATATTGGTTATGAGGCACTACAGTATTTAAGAATTTTGTGGAGACACATATGGTGTACTGAAAAGCAACAAATGTTAGTTTCTTGTAATGCAGGATGTCATGATGAATTTACATGAATCCAAACTGCTGACTATCTCAGACTTTAGCAGTAACTGCAATATTACTGGGGCTTGTGTTTTAGCACTTGTGTTTTATTCATGACAAGATAATAGTTATTTTCAAATAAGATAATATTCCAGTCAGAACATTAGTAACTATAAGCTTAATAGCCGGCAAAGGCCTTAATTGTTTAGACAATATAACGCAATAACAAAAATGTGTCCGTTACTGGTGTTCTTCAGAGGTATCTGTCAGAACCATAGACTGACATGACAACAGAACTTTTCTTCTTTCTCTTTCGTTGAGTTAGCTAAACCACAGCCTGTTCAGCATACTAACTGCACACAATTCCATATGTCGGAAAACAATTCCAAATAATGACGACTAAGGACAATTTTGAGTTAAGATAGTCGTCCAAGGCCAAGGACAACCATGAGGTTTTCTTTAGCTATGTATGCAACCTCAAAGGCAGTACACAGCAATATGCAGAACTAATTGAAAATGGAGCCACCTACAGTCAGCCAGAAGATATAGGACATCTACTGCCCTACAAATTCAACTCCAGTTTTAGCCCCTCTCCTCCTCCTCCATCCACCTTTCAGGAAATACCATCAGACAAACACCAGTAATCACTAGGGAGCAGGTCTTAAATTCATTCTCCAAGGTCAAGAACACTATATCGATGGGCCAAAATAACCTCAGGATGCCTCCAAAATAGTTTGAAACATGACTTGTCAGGACTACTGGAGTCATTATTTAACTGTAGCCACATGAATGCGTAACATACAGTTTTGTAAAATCTTACCATAACAGCTGCTGTCCTTCTCTTCACTCCTGCAGTATTCTTTACAATAGGGATCCCCTGCCAAGGGCAGCCTGAAGTCCATCCAGTATACCAAAGCCTTTTGGTTGTAAAGGGTACACCGTATGTCAAAGTATGCTCCTACATATGGTGTAGGGCATAATGGTGACGTCTAGACATACCATCCTCAGAACTGAAAAGCTCCTGTAGGAATGAAAGTCCCAGGAAAGTATTAGGTAACAAACACATCCAGAAGGAAAAAGGATCGGGGGAGGAAAGAGGGAGTGAATACTGCAACAGTGAAGAGAAGGACATCTACTGTTAGGTTAGATTTTACACAACTGTACTATGTCCTTCCATATCACTGTTGCAATATTCTTTACAGTGGAAGGAATGCTAAAGCTCAGGTAGAAGACTGGGAGGAGGAAGGGTCAGAAGACCCCTCTAGGAAGCCATGGAGAATGGCCCTGTCAAAGCCAGCTCTGGCCCTAGAAATCACATTCAACTTATAGTGCTTAGTAAAGGTATGCACAGAAGTCCAGGTTGCTGCCTGAAGAACAGAATTAGAATTGAAACCCTTGAAAAAAACACCAGAAGAAGCCACAGCTCTAATGGAATGAGCCTTGCCAGAAAAAGGAAGGATCTTCCCATGAAAAGAATAGCAAAAAGAAACAGCTTTAGATATCCAAGAAGAAATGGTTTGCTTGGAAACAGCCAGACCTAAAGACCTAGGATGAAAAGAAACAAAAAGCTGATCAGATTTATGAAAGCTTTAGTCTTATCCAAATAATACCAGAGCTGTCTATACAAACTGAAGGTGTGCAAAATCTTCTCAATAGCAGACTGCAGAGAAGGGAAAAAAAGTGGGCAAATCAATTGACCGATTAAGACACAACTCATTAACCACTTTGGAGATAAAAGAAGGATTAGTATGAAGGGACACCCTGTCCTTATAGAAAACTATAAAAAGAGGAATAGCCATAAGGGCTTATAGCTCAGACACCCGTCTGGCAGAAGTAAGAACCAAAGGAAGACGTCTTCCAAGAACAATGCTGTAAGGAAGCTAAGGCAGCAGGCTCAAAAGGAGCCAGAGTCAATTTCTCTAAAACAAAAATATGGTCCCAGGAAGGAGGGGCAGGCTTCCTGGAAGGCCTAATGTGAAGGACACCTTTAAGAAGCTGTTTGGTTCTCAAACCTGTAAGGTTAACCTGCATAGGAGATAAGACCTTGTCCTCCCTTGCTTGTTGACACACCACATCACTCTGGTATTGTCTGTGAGAATCTTGAGAGGCCCTGGAAGAAAAAGAGTCAGCAAAAGAGCTCTCATCTTCTTGATACTAAAGTGGTCATTCTTTTGTCAAAGTGACCAAACACCCTGTACCTTCAAAGGGCCAAAGAAAGCCCCCCATTCTACATCGGAGTCATCCATGAAAAGTTCCTGAGAGGAAACTGGAGGTTGAAAAAGAAGCCCTGGGTTGAGGGACAACTGATGAATCCACCACTGAAGTTCCAGCTTGAGGCATGGAAGTAGAGGAACTACAGAATCTCAAGGATGAGAATGTTGAAGCCAAACTGACTTGAGAAACCACTGAACCATTCTCATGTGGAGCTTGGCTAGAAGGAGCATAGGAATGGTCGAAGCCATGTAACCCAGAGCCATCAGAAATCCCTGTGGCTGTTACTGAAGCCAAAGAAAGAAGGGATTGAAAGAAAGCAATGAGAGTTAACACCTTAGGAGGAGGCAGGGATATCAACATTAGAAAAGTTGGATCCTGCCATCTTGAAAGATCTGATCTTGAGAAGGAGTCAGGAATGACTTCTGGAAATTTACTGTAAACCCCAGGCTTTGTAAGAGAGAAATGGTAAAGTGTAGATGCTAAAGTAAGATCTTTTGAGGAGGCGTGAATAAGCAAGTCATACAGATAGGGAAAGGCCTCTATCCCCTTAGCCTGCAGAAAGCAATCACAGGAGTGAGACATTTTGTGAAGACCCTTGGGGAACTAGAGAGAGGATAAAGGGCAAAGCAGAGAACAGAAATGCCAGTAAGCAATACAGAAATGTTAAAACTTCCTGAAGAGGGGATGAATAGGAACATGCATATAAGCATCCTTGAGATCCAAGGAAAATAGAAAAGCCTGAGAAATAGCAAAGGAATCAAGGTTTGAAGGGATAGCATCTAGAGGAAGGGACCTTCAAAAAAGTGTTCAGCTGAGAAAGATCCATAATAGGTCTCCAGGTGCCATCCTTCCTGGGGACCAAGAACATTCTGGAGTAAACCCCCTTCCCCTGTGAGGAGTTGGAAATTCTTGAATAGTTCCTTGAGCCAACAAACTCTGAAGCACCTCTGGAAAAAAAGGTAATTGTTACAAAGGAGGGTGAGGAGTGCTCAAAAAAGGAGGGAAGAGATTTACAAACCATGTAATAAACCTGGTAAATTATAAGAAGAACCCAGGAGTCTTTTTTTCACAAATAGAAAGGGACAGTGAGAGATACAGAGAAACAGGAATGTGACTGAGAACAGGACAGTCAGACATCACCTAGTTTGTCAGGAAAAGGAGGCTTCTGAACAGAAGAAGTTTGGGTAGCCTTAGCAGGGGGAGCCCTTCTACCACCCTTTTTACTTTTGGCGGTAGGGCGAGACTGTCTACTGACAAAAGGCAGGCTTATTAGGATAATACCTCTGAAGCTTGGGCACAGGGGAAACAAAAATATGCTTCAACTCCTGTAAGGCCTTGCTTTTTTCTTGCAGGGGCTTAAACAACTCTGCAGCAGTGCCAAACAAATATTTATTATGCAGAGGAGCATCCATCAATTTAACCTCAATATCATCAGGTAAAGGCTGAAGTCTGAGCCTGGAATATCCCCTCAAAACAAATCCAAAAGCAGCAGCCCTAGATGAAGCATCAGCTGCACCATAGCTGCATTTAATGGAATAGTGAGCTACTTGGGAGTAGCAAAGCAAGAGCAGAGACCCCTTAGAATTAGGGAGATCAAAAATAGCCTGACAGGCTTGAGTCAGAAGATTCAAAATGTACCTAGTCATGTGTGTCTGATAGTTAACAGCTTTAAATGTCAGGGTAGCAGAAGTATACACCTTCTTACCCAGTCTCTCCATGGTTCTGTTATCCTTATCAGGTTATTGGAAGGCTTATCAGAAGAAACTGACACAACAGAAAGGTCAGCAGAGGGAACCTTAAACTTGCAGTTCTCAGGCACTTTATAAAACCTATCAGTTTTTTTGGGAGCAGGGGGTTGAAAAGCAGCATAAAAAGCATCCAGCAAGGCAGTAAGAACCGGAGAAACAGCAGAGGGCATAGGAGACTCCATTTGCAAAAGCTCATAGTACAACTTCTGAACATCAGACACTTGAGCACAGTCCCATTTGAAAAATTCTAGAAACAGTATTACCAAATGAAATCTCCTCAAAATCATAGTCTAATGGCGAAGGAATCTGGGAGGAGTAAGTCAGGGACTCTTCATCAGAATCAGCATCCTCCTCAGAAGAAGAATCCTGTTCGCTAGGTCTCTTAAGAGAGGTAGAAGATCCTGTGGAGGCTTGAGAGCCATAAGGGCAGTAAACAAGCTTTGACTAAAGTTCTGACATTCACTCTGAGGGTCCTTGGCAGCAGGCGATACATGTTTAGTTTTTTGTTTCTATTTCAGTGGGACATCAGCCTTGAAAAAGTTTTGAGGCTCTGACTCCTGATGGCACTCAATAATGGTAATCAGGACCTCTTCCCTAATTAAAATTTGAGGAGCACCCATAGGCCCTTCAGTAATAACCAGCAGCGGCTCCCTGGTACATCTGAGGTGGACATCTGCAAAACTTCCATTGATGTGTATGGCGTCAGGTCCATGCCGGCCTCTGAAGTAGTTATCGCAGAGGAATCTGAGAAAGAAACTGGACATGGCTCTGGGCTTTCACCAGCCTCAAGAGAGTCTGGTGGAGGCGGTATAACTGAAGAAAAAGGCCAAGCTTTCTAGGTTTTTTTTCTTCGTAGAGAGCTGGCCCTCAGGCAGGGAAGATCCTTCCATGGTATCCTTAGTCAACAATTTAAGTTGTTGGAACTCAAGACAAATCGCTAGGGAAGAAAGCTAACACCTCAACTTTTTTGGGACAAAGGACTGGAAAATCTCATAAGATGTATGGTTATGAGATGCACCTAAACAGGGCAAACACTGCTTGTGGTGATCTTTATGGGGAATCTGTCTCACACTGGCATTTCCCCTTTCTGGATGACATGAAACTCAACAACCAGATTAAAAGGCAAATGTAAGGTAAAGAAAATCAAAAACCCCAAAAGTGCATTTATTTGAATGTGGTAGAACCAGCAGACAAATGGGCATTTAGACTGATGACCGAAGATGATGTTCAGGCTGACAGCAAAGAAGTTCCAAGGATGGAATGTCTGCATGTCACCTTTATGCCCTACGTCATGCTTGGGGAGCATAAGTGTGATGTACTGCACACTGTTTACAACCAAAAGTTTTGGTATACTGGCTGGATGTCAGGCTGCCCTTGGCAGGGGATCCCTATTGTAAAGAATAACTGCAACAGTAATATGGAAGGACATCTGCAATGGTCATCCATCTCCACAACAGTACGCCATTTATGGACCCTGGTAACTACAGTCCCATAAGTCTGACTTGTCTCACATGCAAAGCCATGGAAAGAATTCTCATAGAAATGATTGAAAATGACATAGGAAAGGTTCAGACACTGGACCCAACCAGTTTAGTTTCATCAAGGAAAGATCATGCCTATTCAACCTGGTGGAATTATTTGATATGGTCACCAAGGGCAAAATAGTGCATAATGATTACTTTGACTTGGCCAAGACAACTGATACAATACCCCACTCAGGTGTTCTAAACAAACTCACATAATTATGTATATACCCCTATGTTATGTGGTGGATAGCCAGGTGTCTCGCATATAGGACTAGGAAGTTAGGATGGGGGGTTTCATCTCCACAGAGAGACCACACGTTTGCAGAGTCCCTCAGAGCTCTGTGCTGGGTCTGCTCCTTTTTAGCATATGCCTCTTTGAAGTCAAATCCAACAACAAGGGCCTCTGTCTGACTAAGTCTGCAGATGACTGCAAATAACAGCGGTCACAGAATTCCCCCTGGACACTAATATCCTCTAAGAAGGATGGGCACAAGCAAATAACTGGTTCCAGAGCCATGGCTTAAAACTCAATGCCAAGAAATGCATAATAGTGCCTGTTGGGAAGTTGGCTACCCGAGGACACTACTTCACTGATAACATACCCCCAAGAGTAGATCCGATAATTACAGATTTGGGGATCTATGTAGACAGTAACCAGGCTTCTACCATCACAAGGACATCATTCTGTGTGCCCAACTTATAAGTAAAGGTATGGCATCAGGGTCCAAGGAAGACATCATTACACTGTATTCAGCCCTCATCAAACCTATCATTGAGTACAAATCTCCCTTTGTTAAGTACATGATCAGGTCCTTAAAACAACTGGAATGTCCACAGAGGTTCCTCACAAAATGAATGCAGGGCATTAACAATATGTCCTATACAAATCATCTCAAAGATCTATCCCTGTACTGTCTCTCCTACAGATTGCTCTGGAGTGATATATGCCTAGCATATTAGGCATCCTTGTATCCCACAAATTCTAATGGACCTTCTGACTATCCACAGAACAAATTGCATCAGAACTGCCATACTTAAGGACATAAACCTTGCTTGCAATATAAATAGGATATGTCGGAGGACAGGTATGTATCTCACACAATACCCTTTATATGGGACAGACTTCCCATCTATGTGATACAGAGTTCTTCCCTAACCCAATTCAAGTGCAGCCTGATCTGTGCCTTCCCAGATGGACAGCCCTATCAGAAACACAGATGACAGAGGTGTCCAAGGAACAGGATGTAGCACATTCATAGGAGGTTACTAGGCTAATGGCCCAGGGGGGGCCTTACAAGCCTAGCCAAGAGATTAACCCAGAAAAAGACACATCAGTCAGTACCTGTCATCCCTGTCAATGAGGGACACAGGTGGAAGCCCTGGGACAAATTTGTGGTTTCCCATCCACTGATCAAGGTTGCGCTTGAAGAGGGTCAGAGAGGTACTCTGTTTGACATGTATGGGAAGTCTATTCCAGAGATGAGGCAGCCTCAGAAACAGAAACCTGTCTCTCCAGCAGGTTTTGTTGAGGTCACATATTAGATTTAGGCCTTCCGAGTGGGTAATGCGAGAGAAGTTAGACTTACAGATATGGAGCATCATTAGTAGTGCAGGGTCCGATATTGCATTGTAGGTGAGACACAGATCACCACTGAGCAATCTGTATGATACTGAGCAAAGTAATAGTGATTTGAGCCTGTCCACATAGGACAGGTGTTGGAGGCCATGGATTCTCTTTGTGAGGTAATTCTGGGGCCTTTCCAGTTGGTGCAGGTGTTTGGAGAGGTACATAATAAACTGGGAATTATACTCAATTATTGGTCTAATGAGGGAGGAGTATAGAGAGCTAATAACCTCCTTTTTTCTGTATGCAATCCCTGTACTTATGGGATGAACCATGTAAAAGGCTTTTCTGACCACTGCCGCCATATGATGGTCGAATATGAGAGCGGTGTCAACCTGAGTACTCAGGTCTCTCACCACAGGTTGTGTGGTTAGGGAGTTGCCACTGATGTGGTAATCTGTAGGGGCCGTATCTTTGCTGAATGGTATGATAATACATTTTTTTGCATTTAAATTAAGGCCATGAATTTGGCACCAGTCATTAGTTGCTGTGAGACCCTCTTGCAGTACGTTAACATCATTTGGGGAGTCAATGGCAGCACCCAACTTACAGTCATTCCCAAACTTGTCAGTCACATGCCTTTTGTCTTTGTCTGGACCTCTGAGAAGTATATGCCAAACAGTAGGGGTCCCATGACAGATCCCTGGGGAATATCACTAATGACAGGTCTGCTGTTGGAGGTGGAGGCACCTATTTTGACCTTATGGGCCCTATCAGTGAGCCAGTTGGCCACCCACCTGATGAAATAGGAATTTACGCCAAGTTGTGTTAGCTTTTCAATGATGCCTGAGTGGGGGATTGTGTTAAAGGCCTTGGCCACGTCGAGGTAAGCTGTATGTACTGACTTTCCCTCATCCAGGGCCTTGATGACAGTCTCAAAAAAGTCAACCAGGTTCAACAGGCAAGATCTGCACTTCACTAATCCAAACTGGGTGTGGTCAAGTGCTTGGAGGTTGTCTATGTCCTTGTTTATGAGATCCATAATAACACGCTCCATGGCTTTACAGATCAGACTTGTCAAGCTAATAGAGCGATAGTTTCCAGGGTAACTAGTGGCACCACCTTTGTGCAAAGGAATGAGAATGGCAGATCTCCCCTCTGCTGGAATGAAGCCTGTATTTAGGCTGTGGTTTAATAAGGTGCTTAATGGCGAGGCTAGTTCTTGCTGGAGATAGGGTGCTTAAAGGCGAAGCTAGTTCTTGCTGGAGATGATGCAGAATACAGTCTGGGATATTATCAGGTCCTATGGAAGCTGTGTTCTTTGCCTTGGATAGGGCCTCTTACACTTTATCTATGGAGATGTGAGGTGCAGGACAAGTATTGGGGATGTTGAATGGGCCTTTGGGGGGACGGGGGGTGAAGTGTGCGCTGAACCTATCTGCTAGCAGGTTGGCTAAGTGAACAAGATCAGTGTAAGTGGTATCACTAAATACTAATTCAGAACAAACTTGGGCTTTGCCATGGAGGTTCCTGATGTAATTGAAGAAGGATTTGTGGTTTCCCTTTGTTTCAGAGGCTAGTTTCAATTCATAATTGGCTTTGGAGGTTTTCACTAGTTATCTAATTTGCTTGCTGAGGGAGAGGAGGGAGTTTTTCCAGTTTGGAAATTGTTCTTTTTTACCCCTGGACAACAATTTCTTCCTTTTGTTGTAAAGCCTGTTGACAAAGGATGTCCACCAGACAGGTTTGTTTCCTTGAGTAGCAGGTTTTAGCTCTGTTGGGTATGGCTGAGTCCATGCAGTTGTACAGGGGCTTGCATACTGCATTGGTGTACTGTTCAGCATAGTTGTCTGCATCCTCTGAGAGGGGTGGTGGTGTGAAGCTACTGATACCCTCCATTAGGAGGTTGTAGTCAGCTTTTCTGAGAAGTTTTTTAGCCTGGCTATGGCTGGGGGTGAGGGTGGGGGGGGGACAGAAACTATGAATGAGACAGACTGATGATCTGATCTCACCAGGGAAGAACATACTATGAGAGTGGTGCAGCAGTCGCCCATGTTGGTTAGAACCACGACCAGAATATTATCTCCCCTTGTGGGGGATGATACAAGCTGGTCTAGTGCATTAGAACTGATGAAGTCAAACAATCGTTGGGTGAGTGCATTAGTGCAGGAATAGTTCACCCAGTCTATGGTGGGGTAGTTGAAGTCACCAAGGATCAGGGTGTTAGGGGGTACCTTGATGGAGTCAAGTAGGTCTAGGTAGGAGGACTGAGTGTCCTGAGTCATGGAGGGGGGTCTGTATTTGGCTATAATTTGGATGGGTGTCTTGCCAACTGTCAGTTGCACCTGGAGTAATTCCAGTATGTCACACTGGCAAACCAGTCTGGAGGTGTGCCTGTCCTTAATGAAGATAGAGATTCCACCACCCTTAGTTTTCACATTTTGGGGTCAGAATGTGTGGAATGAGGCATAGCCTGGTAAGGCAGGGGTACTCTCCGCAGCCCTGAACCAAGTTTCTGTGACCATACAGACATCAGCATCTTCCAGTGTGAGAAGAGCCTCTAGTGAGTGCATTTTCAGTTAAGGCTCCTAGCGTTAAGCAGCATGATCTTCAATATGTTTTTGACAGATCTTTTACGTTGGAAAATTTTTCTTTGGGACATTGCCTAAAAATGGCACACTGGGGGAGGCAAGAGCATTGGCCAGGATCTGGAATCCCAGGGGTGATAGGTGGAAGCCGTCTCTGGCAAAGCATCGAGGCCTGTCAACCATGTCATCCCAGGCAGACAGATACTAGATCCCCTTGGAAAGACAACTGAAACTAAGTCAATTGTTGACATAAAGAAGTTATGTCTTACCATAACATTCCATCTGTGTTGTTGATCTTCATTCATTCATTACTTATGGGTTATCGGTTCCGGCCTCGGAACCCAGCCGGCCAATATCAAGCTTGCATCAGCCAAAAACTCTCAAGCCAAGGTCCTACTCAAAATGCTCTGCTCCCTGTTACCTCAGATTTAGTTTGCAAATTGATAGATAAAAGTAGAGGCTACCTCTGGTCATAACAGACCTACAATAAAGGAGTACATGAGATCAACCAGGAACCTCCGGATGGGGGACAGAGAGTGGGAAGTAATGAATAAAGATCAGCAACACAGATGGAACATTATGGTAAGACATAACTTCTTTATCTGATGTTGTTAATCTATGTTCATTCCTTATTGATGGGACAGAGTCCCCAGCTACCTGCATCCCTGGGTGGCCCTCATGGAAAGACATTCCTGAGCACCATAGAGCCAAAGGAAGCTCTACCTCTGCAGGCCAAGCTCTACCTCTGGAGGCCAAGTCCAATTTCTAATGAAGAATAAAGGTATGAAGTTTGGCTCAAGTTGCAACTGAGCAAATATCACTGAGAGAAGCCTTAGCATGGAAAGCTGTTGAAGTTGCCATAGATCGTGTAGAATGAGCTTTCACTCTATGAGGCAAGGTGAGATTGTGTTTGTTGTAGCTAAAGGTAATAATTTCTCTGCCATGAAGCCAGTATAACTTTTGATACAGGGTGACCTCGTCTAGGTCCAGAAAACGCCAGAAACAGTTGGTCTGATTTACGGGTATATTTTGTTCTGTCCAGATAAAATCTTATTTGCCTATGAACATCCAAGGAGTGCAGGCAATACTCTCCCTTGTTAGAATGGTTAGGAAAGAACACTGGAAGGTCAATAGATTGGCTGATAGACCACTCTGACATAACTTTAGGTAAAAAGGAAGAATTAGTTCTCAGTGTTACCCTATCCTTATGGAAGATAAGACAGGGAGATTTGATGCATAAGGCTTGAAGTTCTGACAAGTGTCTGGCAGATGTGATTGCAATCAGAAACAAAGTTTTCCAAGAGAGATATTTTACATCACATGAAGACGCAGGTTCAAAGGGGAGAGCTGTTGGATGGTTCTCTAAAGGGAGGTTTTAGCTGGATAACTCCTTTCAAGAAAGTTTTACACAGTCTGTGTGACATAAGTGAAGAATCTTGAAAACCAATGTGGAAATTTGAGATGGCAGCTAAATGCACATGAATAGTAGAGGGAGACATCCCAGAGTGGAAAAGATGTGATAAGTAATCCAGTACCACCAAAACTGGGACTGACATGGGGTCTAATTGTTTATTCGCTGCCCATAGAGAGAATATTTTCCAATTGTTAAGCTGGATTAGTCTGGTAGACGATTTATGAGATGCAATAAGAATATTGCACACAGGGGACGAGAGGTTTTCATGCCTGGAAATCATTGGAAGTGGGGAAACCAAGCTGTCAGTTTCAGGGTTGTTAGATTGGGGTGAATCAGACCCTGTGGATGGGAGATCAATGTTGGGGATGGATTGAGGATCCACGGTTGATCTAGCAGGTGAGGCCAGAGGAAGGGTAACCAGACTTGTCGAGACCAATATGGAGCAATGAAGATAACTTTGCTCTCCAACTGTTGTGCTTTCTTCAGAAATTGGGAGATGAAGGGAAGAGGAGGATAAGCATAAAGTGGCCAAGAGTGGACTAGTGTGTCTCTCGGTGACTGTCCCCGAGGGGGGATTAGGGAAAAATAGTTGCTGCACTGTAGTTGGTTGGGGAGGCAAATAGGTCACAGCAAGGCTGGCCCCAGCGGTTGAAGATTTCTGCTGCTATCATAGGACTGAGGGACCACTCGTGAGGTTGCAGAATGCACCTGCTCAATTTGTCCGCTATCACGTTGGAGCTTCTGGGAATGTGCATTGCAATTAGAAAGCAGTTGTAAGCTATCACTCAATGCCATATTCTCAAGGCCTCTCGGCATAATGGTTAAGATCTGGTGCCCCCTTGTTTGTTGATGTACCAGACCACTGACATGTCTGATTGGATCGCAATAGTCCCTGATGGAAGGATGGAATGAAATGCTTTCAACACTAGTAGCACCGCCCTCAGTTCCAGGTCATTGATATGCAAAAGAGCCTCGGTCTCTGACCAGGTGCCTTGGACTGAGTTGCCCTGACATACCCCCCCACCCCATCAGGGAGGCATCCGTGGACACCATGGCTATCGGTTGATAGGGGTTGAAGGGGCGAGATCATTGTTGGGGATTTCAAGACGCCCACCAGAGTAAATATTGCTTGTATCTCTGAGTTACACTTATTTGGAAAGACAAATGATGTTGTAGAGGGTACCACTGAGTGAGACGTAGCCACTGAAGGAGCCTCATGTGGAATCTGGCTAGAGGAACAATGGTGATCGAAGCTGCCATTGACCCCAAGAGCTGCAGTATAGATCGAGAGGGAGATTTGTGGTGACAGAGCAGTGGTTGAACCTGTTGCCTTATTCTCTGAAACCTTTAGTCCGGAAGGGATGCTGTGCAATTTCTCATGCCAACAGTACCCCTATAAATTCCAAAGACTGAGTTGGGATCGTGTTGGATTTCTCCCAGTTTATAGTGATTCCCAGGTTTTGAGCTGTTAGGAGAGTGTAGTGCAGGTCTTCTTCCAGTAGACACTTGGTGGGGGTGGTGAGGAGCCAGTTGTCTAGATATGGAAATGCCTGGAATCCTTGAAGTTGCAAGTGAGCAATAACCACTGCCATGCATTTGGTGAACACTCTGGGGGCTGTAGAGAGACCAAAGGGCAGAACTCGAAATTGGTAGTGACTGGCTTCTATGTGGAAGCGGAGGTATCTTCTTGAGCATTTGTCCATTTTTATGTGGTAATATGCATCTTGAAGATCTACAGAGCACATCCAATCATCTTCTTCCAAGAAGAGGAAGGATAGACTGAACCATGACCATCTGGAATTTCTCTGTTTTTACAAATTTGTTCAGTGTGCTGAGATCCAGAATTGGTCGTCAGTCGCCTGTCTTTTCTGGCACTAAAAGAACCTTGAGTAAAAAACGGATCCTATCTGGTCTGGGGGGACCATCTGGATGACTCTTTTTTTGTAGCAGCTTTTGGATTTTGTGGGCTGCTGCTTCCCTTTGACTGGGTAGAACATTGGGTAATATTCTGGATGAGATTAGACAAAGATGGAAGGGGATGCAATAGCCTCTGGGTATTATCCATTGTACCCAAGAGTTGGTGGTTATATTTTGCCAGGCAGCAGGGTTACAAGGAAAAATGACCCCTGATTGCTTCCAGAGGTGAGCAGTCGGGCAACGCCTCAGGAGCATTGATAGGGTTGGCCAGAGAAGGAATCTCTGGAACCCCGGTTTCACGGACCTCTTCTGCCCTGAAAAGGGAGTCTTCCATTGGCATTTCCCCCTCTGCCTCTAGGGGAGAACTTGGCACGTGTATCCCAGAAAGAGCCCTGTGATTTCCCGTGCCACATTTTCCCACTCCTCTGATTTCTGGAGTACAATTGCTGAGGAGTGGAGTGTCTGACACCAATGGCAGACAGGGTCTTGCCATCTTGTTCGCACTTTGCCAGCGTATCTTTCACTTTAGGGCCAAACAAAGAAGCGGCCTTGATGGGGGCTTTCATGAAGGAAGCCTTAAAGGAGTCTGCAAAGGCGCATCCAGGCATGTTGTGTGGTGACTATATCCATGCCTGCCACTCTAGCTGCCCCTTCCATTGGGTGAGAAATAAGACACATGGAAGAGTTGGAAATGGACTCTAGGGTGGCTATCTGAGAAGCCACGTTGTCATGGACCTTGTCAGAAACAGCTCCTGACAAGGTTTCAGAGAGCTGGTTGATAAGATCCCTCTGAAGCCTGGTAAAGTGTGCCAAATAGTTCAAAGACCTTACAGCGAAGGTCGATGAAGCAAGCACACACTTCCCTAATCTGTCAATTGCCTGGGACACTTTGATGGGAGGATGGACAGTTTGGCTCTCTTCTGCCAAATCCTTCTTAGTTGCAGCCCCCACCACCATAGCATCGGTGTGTCTCAACAAATGAGTCTCCAATGACTAGTATATTTGATTTACTGTTATGCCTTATGGGCTGTGTCTGTGATACACTGGAGTGTTGTCTGCTGTGTATGATGTGTTTGGTGTGTGTGGAATGTTTGTGAGTGGATTTTTGAGGTCTCTGCCACTTAGGTAAGTTTTTATTGAGGACCTGTGCATAGGTGGGTGTATGTTGTGCTTGGCTATGTGATGTAGGTGGTGTAGTGTTTGTGCTGGCTATCTTCTCTTTAAGAGTATTGAATGTGGCATGAGAGAGCATGGATTCCAGGACACTGATGTAGATGCATTTCTTGCAAGTAGAAAAAATGATGTGCTAGGAGATGAGGGCTGTCAGTGAATATGAGACAGTTGTTATACTGTCTCAGTATGCCCATGTTGACCAGGCTAGCAGGAAAAAACTGATGAGAATTGTCCAGACATAGTGTTCTGAATACTTGGCAGACTTATGGAAAGAATGCTTTGATAAGAGTGTAGACCACAAAAACCTTCTTCAATGTAAAATAACTGACCGGAAGCACAAGTGCTAAAACCAAAACTAAGATGCTTAGAACAGCAGATACATTTAATCAAGCTACTAACAAGCTGCAATAAATGCAGCAGAATAAGAGCACTTGAACACTTAAGAGCACACAGCAAAGCAAAATAAAGTAATAAAATAGAGCAGAGTTACAGTAAGAGCAGCTGAATAAAGTGTATTTTTTTTGTTAAGTTGAGAGGGGGGAAACAGAAGACAATTCAAGGTTAAGAAGCTAAGGGGGTTGGGGCCTTCCCAAATGCTCTCTCTGTACACAGTAGACAGAGCTGATGAGCTGGGACTGTTAGGAGTGTCCGAAATCAAAGAAGCAAGGAAGTAGTCCTTCCCAAATGATCTCACTGTACTCATTTGAGTGAGGAAATGAGATGGGGCTGGGAGGTGTGTCGAAAGACAAATTTACAGCAGGGGGAGGTTAGGAAAACAAACAAACAAACTGCAGAGAGAGAAACCACCAATATTTAATCAATGTTTAATGAAACAAATAAATAAATGCAGTACAGCTTTGTTAACTATAACTGAAACAGAACAAGTGCAAAAAAGTATACTTATATCAGCTTTGTATATCCAGATGGCTGCAGAATCAGTCACAGCCAGCTAAAAAGCTCTGCTACTGAGCACAAACACACAGAAATGTGTCTATACCAGTAGAATAAAACAACAGCCAGACCCCCAGAGAATTAGATAAACACAACACTTCACAGAATGTAAAACAACCCCCACTATGAAACCGGCTGGCTTGGAGCTCAAGTGCTGAACTAGCCCTGAAAAACAAACTGCAGGGAGAGAGATCACCAATATTCAATCAATATTCAATAAAACAAACAAATAAATGCAGTACAACATCAGCACAGGGGGCAAAATAGAAAGGTAATCAAGCATAGCATGAGTATTTTTTATATAAGATCTGACAAACTTCTTTTGCATAGTTTCTATTTTTGGCATCAATTGTTTCTTTCATTTTTTGGGATTACTTGGAATTCTTATGCATATTTTCCTCCAAATCCCAGTTGTGTTTCCTGTGACTTATTGGTTTGTAGTCCTCATACTTCAGTGACTGACTGTCTAGTTTGCTTGTGGCTTCAGACATGCCTCTTCTTGTTTCCCGCATTTCAGCAACTTTAATTATGTTACCTTGGCAATTGCTTCCTACAAACCATTACATTTATTTATGTTTCTGTGCCTGTAGCCAATCTCATCAGTGCTTATCTCTGTTATAAGCACATGCGAAATTCTTGCTGGCCATCATTGTTGATACTGCATGGCTTCATATGTTGCACAATAGAATTCTGTAGAACTGAAGTTATATGCATGCACTCTGTAGCCTGTGTAATTATTTATTCTTGATGTGACCTAGACAATATGGTGGATGAAGTGTAATGGTATTTCCCATTGTTATTTGTATTTGTGCTGTTGTGACCACCTCTACTGTAGCCAGAACAGTTTGGTGGCTGCTGTGGCACATGAAAATATTCTGTGGCTGCAGCCAATGTCACTATGTGATCAAGCATACCATGGTGCACTACCTGCATGTAATGAAAATAATTCTATAGGCTGCCCCTTCATCAGATCAAGCTGTGTAATTCACTATTACTTAAGAGCACATCCTTCTATGGGCTTCACTATTATTTGTAGATGGTTGCATGTGCAGATAACTACTCTCTCATAGGCCTTTGGTATGCAGTGCATACCACAGTCTGTGACTTTCTGTTACTTGCCATTACTACTTACCAATAACACTATAAAAAGTATAACAAAAAACAGAGAGGGTCAAAGCTCAGACTCTGCAAAAGACAAACCAGCAATGACTACCAGCCTGGACAATGGGGCAGCTCATTTGAGGAAGGTGGTAGCAAGTCAGCAATTGTCAGCTCACCCACTTCCAGAATTCAGGTTGAGATTGAATCCCCCTCACTGGACTGCTGGACTGAGCAACAAGGCATGTACTCATTCACTACAAACAGGGATCAGCATGTGTGATTGCACAAATGCACTCTGGGAACAACTCTCAGGTAAACAAATGGGTTGGTTGCTTTCACCTTTGAAAAGGAATGAAAAGCGTTAAAGGGTAGATTGGAAGGCTGACTTATGGTCAATAAAATTTTAATTTTCCTGGTCGTCCAGTTCGCTTTGTATTTTCTTAGTTTTGCTCTTTTTGGTTTACAATATATATATATATATATATATATATATATATAGAGAGAGAGAGAGAGAGAAAGAGAAGTATAGATTAGATATAGATATAAAATGAATACAGTCTAAATGTCATCCATGCATAATAAAACATTATTTTAATTTTATCTCCAGATGCTTAAACCATCAAAAAAAATGAAAGAAAAAGAAAGAAAGAAAAAAAAATCATGTAAATGTACTATTTCCTAACTACTTAGAACTTTTGATGAACAAAATTAGGTTTTTCACTGCTTTCTTCTTCTACTGCTTGTCTCGTTATGAAGATGAAATTATCACAAAATATGTTTCTAAGATGTATATTATATATATATATAATTTATTTATAAAAATAAAGACTATGGACACCTTTTTACTCTGACTTGGATATGTACATAACATGAATTAAATAATTCACAGATAACGAGATGCAGAAAGAAATTAAACAATAAAAATATATCATTAGAACACTACTTGTTAGCACTGCTGTTTTTTTTTTCCAATTTTATCATTGCAGTCAATGCAATATTCAGTAAAACTGCCTAAGGACTATGAATGAAACTTTACTAATGATAAACATCAACATATAGAAATGGTCCTTTAAAAGATAAATTGCTAGCTGGTATGGCAACATGAATTTAAATTGCACTGATGTCCTGGAAATCTGACTTCTCTTGCCTTCATTGTTAGCAGTCATTATTAGATGTCTATTTATCAAAGTAGGTCCTTCAAATCAGATTTTCACTGAACAAATTTTATTTAGTTGCATTTACATTTTGTACCAAAAAGTAAGATACATAGTTAAAAACAGAACAAATTAAGCTATGAAGTCATTCATTAGGTTATAATGTGTGTTCTGCTGGCTGTCCTGTGTTTTATCTTTGTATGAAGCAAAGAAATACATCATGAGTATGTCATTTTGGGGAACTGTGTACCTTCCTCATTTTCTTGACAGAATATGATCATACTGGTGGTGAGTGGGTTACTAGAAATGATGATTACACTGGGTAGTCCATGCACATTTGAAGGTTAAATACCCGAGAGTCTGGACTGATGTATTCTACATTTGTTTATTTATTTACTTTTTAATTAGATATGTGAAAATATTGTTCATAAGCTGTTATTAACCATGACTAGGACCACAGGGACGTAGATAAATGCATTATATAACTATATGAACAGTTTAGTTTGGTCAGTTAACAAACATGTTTTGCGGAGATAGTAAGAAACCAGAGTATCTAAAAACAATTTGCTTTATAAATTCCTCTGACTATCAACTTTGCACCATTATATTGTGAATAGTAGGCTAAAGGAATGAGGGAACAAGGTCACCCATATATATATATATATATATATATATATATATATATATATATATATATATATACACACACACACACACACACACACACACACACACACACACACACACAGGTTTCACTCACTGCACTTGTCAGGTAGATGTTGGAAAATAGTGATCAAAGAAATAGGTTTTTGATCATCTGTGCTTGCATGAAACTGCTATGCATCTGTCTACTCCTCTTCTGGCAGTTCTTCTATTAAATATTTCTTTAAATTTTCTTATATATTTTCATTGGTTTACTTTTTTATTTTATTTGCAACTGCCTTCACTATGAAGATCAGAATCAGAATATGAGTACATGGAATCACTTCTATGTTCACAACCAATCAAAATACATGTGTGTTATTCATTGCAACTGCACAGGTTAAAAACATTTTGTGGGGTGAGGCAAGATATACATTTACCTCCCCATACCTCTGAATTAATATATATATATATATATATATATATATATATATATATATATATATATATATATATGTGTGTGTATGTATGAACTCAACAGCCAGATAACATTTGGAAAAAGAGAAATTCTCCACAAAATGTGCACTGTAGTCTTCAGCAACCATTAAGGGCATGTAAGACATTTGCAAGGAGCTGCAAAGATACAGCCTTTGCAAACTATCTCCTGCAGCTAGGTAGAACAGAAAAATATAATTATTTCCATTTACTGCATTAATTTATTAATTCCATGATGAAAAGAGGTGATTCTTGGTCTTGTGCAATTGGAAACAACACTCTACTATATTGTAAGAGATAATGAAAGGAAAAAAACACCACAGCATAAGTCCCTCCCCAATAAAAAATAAATAAACAAATAAATACATAAATAAATAAAATTCCTTCCTACTTTAGGATTGCAAAAACAGTAGCATCTTTCTTCTGAAGTACACTACAGAGGTATGGATCATGACTAGATACCAGAGACAGTGAAAAATATGTGACCAAAAGTGATACCATATTATTTTTGAAAGAAAGACTATTTACATAACTAATGTTAATATTTGATTTGGAAAACAGTAATCAGTTATTATCCATCAGTAAGAAATTAAATGAATTTGTGGATAATATGAGTGAAGAGAACATAACACTATTGCCCCATTTTATAAATATATGAGTGCTATTAACGAATGTAACAAACGAAGCTTGTCCAAGTTATAAGTTCATCACAAATAATAATTTTGATGCAAAATTCTGGAACTTTTTAGATACTGGTGGACTCAGTGACTCAATAGACATTAAGAATAAAACTCTTACTTAAATCAGTTAGTTAAACTTCTTCAAGTTTATACTGGAAGTTTTTTTTGTGGAAATATATGCATAGAATGTTACTCCCTATAAAATCTCTTATGTTTAGTAAAATGACCATCAGTTTGTTGGAGATGTAGTAAAGATGCAAAAGCTGACTGGGCACACATTTATGGATTGTGAAAAATTAAATGTTTATTGGGAAGAGATAAGTATGTTTTTAAGAGGTTATGGTCTGAATATTGTTCTTAACTACATCGATAGTACTAATAAATGTTCCACATACTGTATCTGCAAAAGCTAAGGAGCAAAAAATGTTTCATTCCCGCTTGACAGTTGCTAGAAAAGTTATTACAAAAATTTGGAAATTTAGTTAATTTCCTACGTTCAAATAATTTTTAAATTTAACAGCAATACTATATAAAACTGATAAAGAACTGATCAGAATAAGATCTACAAATAATACTAAAGCCTTGAACTTTGATTAATAGTTACGTTTGGTTTATGAAATGTGTTTCAATAAGTATGATGGTTGGAATTTTTATTCTGATATGCATTGCATAGTTCTGATATTGTACATCTTTGTATACAGTGCAGGAAGCAAAAAGCATGAATACTGTGACTGTGATATGATTGGCTGAAGGGAAAGCACATGCTGGATGGAATGAAGTGTGCACATTTATGGATGAGAGTGATGGGTCTGCACCAAAACAAGGGAAACCACTAAAGACTGTACATGGCCTGGTAAAGTGCAGCGCATAATATCATGTTGAAAGGCCTTTAGTAACATGTCAGTGACAACTTACAACATTTAGGTAGCCTTCACAGCAGGGTCATCATCATCTTCTTTCAGCTGTTCCCATTAGGGGTCGCCACAGCAGATCACCTGCTTCCATTTCTTTCTGTCCTTTGCATCTTGCTCTGTCACACCAACCACCTGCATGTCCTCTCTCACCACATCCATAAACCTTATCTTAGGCCTTCCTCTTTTCCTGTTACCTGGTAGCTTCATCCTTAGCATCTTTTTCCCAATATACTCAACATCCCTCCTCAGCACATGTCCAAACCAACGTAATCGTACCTCTCTGGCTTTGTCTCCAAACCTTCCAACCTGGGCTGACCCTCTAATATACTTATTCCTAATCCTGTCCACCCTCGTCACACCCAGTGCAAATCTTAACATCTTTAATTCTTCCACATCCAGCTCAAACTCCTACCTTTTTGTCAATGCCACTATCTCCAACAAATATAACTAGTTGGTCTCACTACCCTCTTGTAGACCTTCCCTTTCACTCTTACTGGTGCTCGTCTGTCACAAATCACTCCTGACATTCTTCTCAACCCACTCCATCCTGCCTGTACTCTCTTCTTCACCTCTCTTCCACACTCATCGTTACTCTGAACTATTGACCCCAAGTATTTAAACTCATCCACATTTGCCACCTCTACTCCTTGCATCCTCACCATTCCTCTATCCTCCCTCTCATTCACACACATATATTCTGTCTTAGTCCTGCTGACCTTCATTCCTCTTCTCTCTAGAGCATATCTCCATCTCTCCAGGGTCTCCTCCACCTGTTCCCTACTCTCACTACAGATCACAATGTCATCTGCAAACATCATAGTCCACGGGGACTTCTGTCTGATCTCGTCTGTCAACCTGTCCATCACCATTGCAAATAAGAAAGGGCTCAGAGCTGATCCTTGACGTAACCCCACCTCCACCTTAAATGCATCCGTCACTCCCAGCGCTGACCTCACCGCTGTCGCACTTCCCTCGTACATATCCTGTACCACTCTTACATACTTTTCTGACACTCCTGACTTCCTCATACAATACCACAACTCCTCTCTAGGCACCCTGTCATATGCTTTCTCTAAGTCTACAAAAACACAATGCAACTCCTCCTGACATTCTCTATACTTCTCCATCAATACTCTCAGAGCAAAGATCGCATCTGTAGTGCTCTTTCCCGGCATGAAACCATACTGCTGATCACTAATCATCATGTCCCTTCTTAACCTTGCTTCCACTACCCTTTCCCATAACTTCATGCTGTGACTGATCAATTTAATCCCTCTGTAGTTACTACAGCTCTGCACATCACCCTTATTCTTAAAAATTGGTACCAAAACACTTTTTCTCCATTTCTCTCACTTTCCAAGATTTCATTAAACAATCTGGTTAAAAACTCCACTGCCTTTTCACCTAAACACCTCCATGCTTCCACAGGTATGTCATCTGGGCCAACAGCCTTTCCATTCTTCATTCTCTTCATAGCTATCCTTACTTCCTCCTTGCTAATCCATTGTACTTCATGATTTACTATCCCTACATCATCCAACCTTCTCTCCCTCTCATTCTCTTCATTCATCAACCCCTCAAAGTACTCTTTCCACCTCCTCAACACACTCTCCTCACTTGTGAGTATGTTTCCCTCATTATCCTTTATCACCTTTACCTGCTGCACATCTTTCCTAGCTTGGTCCCTCTGTCTAGCCAATCAGTACAGGTCCTTTTCTCCCTCCTTAGTGTCCAACTTTTCATACAACTCTTCATATGCCTTATCCTTAGCCTTCACCACCTCTATCTTTGCCATGCACCTCATCTCCTTATACTCCTGTCTACTTTCTTCATCTCTCTGACAATCCCACTACTTCTTTGCCAACCTCTTTTTCTGTATACTCTCCTGTACTTCCTCATTCCACCACCATGTCCCCTTGTCATCCTTCCTCTGTCCAGATGTGATACCACGCACCTTTCTAGCCATCTCCCTTACTAGCTCTGCTGTAGTTACCCAGCTATTTGGTAACTCTTTACTGCCACCCACTGCCTGCCTTAACTCATCCCTGAACTCCACCGCACAATTACCCTTTTTCAATTTCCACCATTTGATCCTTGGTGCTGCTCTCACACTCCTCCTCCTCCTCTTTGTTATCACCAACGTCATCCTACAAACCACCATCCTATGCTGCCTAACTACACTTTCTCTGGTCATCACTTGACAGTCTCCAATCTCCTTCAAACTGGCCCTCCTACATAAGATATAATCCACCTGTGTGCATCTTCCTCCACTCTTGTATGTCACCCTATGCTCCTCCCTCGTTAAAATATGTATTCACCACAGCCATGTCCATCCTTTTTGCAAAATCCACTACCATCTGACCTTCTGCATTCCTTTGTTTAACATCATACCTACCCATCATTTCCTCATCCCCTCTGTTCCCTTCACCAACATGCCCATTGAAATCTGCTCCAATCACCACTCTCTCACCCTTGGGTACAGTCATCACCACTTCATCTAATTCACTCCAAAATGTTTCTTTCTCATCCATTGCACACCCATCTTGTGGAGCATATGCACTAACAACATTCATCATTACACCATCAATTTCCAGCTTCATAAACATCACTCTATCTGACACCCTTTTCACCTCCAAAACACTCTTAGCATACTGTTCCTTCAGAATAACTCCTACGCCATTTCTCCTCCCATCCACACCATGATAAAACAATTTGAACCCACCTCCGATACACCTAGCCTTACTCCCCTTCCATCTGGTCTCTTGCACACACAATATACCAACCTTCCTTCTGTCCATCATATCAGCTAGCTCTCTCCCTATACCAGTCCTACTGCCAACATTCAAAGTTCCGACCCTCACTACCACAGTCCTAGCCTTTCTCCTCTCTTCCTGCCTTCGGCCATGTCTTCCGCCTCTTCTCCTCCTTCGGCCAACAGTAGCCCAATTTCTGCCAGCATCCTGTAGGATAACAGTACTGGTGGCGGTCGTTGTTAACCTGGGCCTTGACAGATCCGGTATAAAAATGCTTTTTGGTGTCTGCATGAAATGAACTGGCGAAGTTTTACGCCAGATGCCCTTCCTGACGTAACCCTCCCCATTTATCCGGGCTTGGGACCGGCACAAAGAAATGCACTGGCTTGTGCATCCATACTAAATTCACTGAAGAACTGAATAAGACAACAGTCCAAATCAAGATACCCATTTTTTAGTTATTTTTTAATTAATACATAAATGAAATGTTCGCTAGAGGCCATTTCAGCTTTGACTGCAGCTATTAGGTAAATGAAGTATAGGAGTACAATATATAAATGCAGTATAAAGTGATCAATTGACCCAGCATGTTTTGTGGAGGAAAGAGAACACCAGAGTACTCAGAGAAAGCCTTCACATACAATAAGTCAACCTGAACACATAATGTAATACCTGGATAGCAGCAATAAACCCCATACTTTGAAAATGCAGCACAGAAACATTAACAGTTGAACCAGTGTGCAACCATAACTGTGACCTTATAAAATAAAAACAGAAGAGTATTATACCAAATTCACTGCAGAACTGAATAGAAAAGCTAATAATGTGAACCAAGATGCTTGTTTCAGAATCAGTGTGGAGTTGGAGCAGTGAGACCTTTATGAAAATGAAATTAGAAAGGTATAATATCAAATTCAATGCAGAACTCAGGAGGAAAACTGAAAATGTGAACCATGATACTAGTTTCGCAACCACTGTGCACCCAGCACAGTGAAATCTTTATGAGGATAAAATCAGAACTATACATTGAAAATTGGCAAAAAAGAATGTAACATAGGCACAGAAGGAAGAAGAGAAAGTAAGAATAAATCTAAAATAGTTTCTGTTATGAATTAAATAATTTGGACAGGGCTTGGAAGATTCCCCTTTAAGCTACACAGCAAAAGCAAGCCTGAAGTCAAATAAAAGAAAAGAAAATTGCTTATAAAAATACCAATAATATAGAATTTTGTAAGTAAATATATTATTGCCTGGTCTGACATAAAAACATTGTCATTATGCTCCAAGGAAATGGATAGGGAGGCATGCTTTTCTTCAGTTCCTCAAGGCTATGTGAATTTTGAGTTATGGTCTAGTCCTGCAAGTAAATATTCTGAGTCACGCTAGTTAGTATATCTATGTCTATCATTTAGCATATTAACAACAAAATGCTGAAGCTTTCTACAGCTATTCATTTAGACTCTACATATTTTTTGACAAGATTTCCTTCTTATGCATTATGACTGAATGTTCAAGCACTTATGAGATGATAGGAGAATGATTACATTGGTTATTATCTGCAGCTAAAAGTCTATTTTGCTAGCTTTCAAGTACACAACAGCTAAATTATTTTGCTGAACATAATTATTTCAGTATACGTTTTGCATACTTTACATAATGAGATCTTTATGATGTTTATAATAAAACAAATGATGCAGGTAACAGAGGTATTTTTCTTTTATCAAAAGCTGTGCAATTGCTAAAGTTCACAGATGAAAATTATCATAATGCTATACAATGGCTCTTCTGTCTTTAAAGTTTTGTGTTCACCCTCATCAAGAATCAGCTCTTATTACAAAGTAGCAGTTTATATACATTTATATAAAAATAGTTGTTTACAACACCTTCATTTTAGAAATAGTACACGATTTTCAGAATCTTAGGGTGCATTATTTAATATTTGTTTAACATATATATTTTAATAATGATATTAGAATTAATTTTCTATAAAGGATTCCAGCCAATTAAAAAAGCACATGGATTTAAAATGGTTTCTGCTAAAGTATATTTATAGTTTAGGGAAATGGGGTGATGCGCACAAAATAATTTAGGATACGGATATTACTGCTCGATTTTCAGTAAGGATCTTCAAGGAAAGATAGTATCTCAGATAACTTGCAGACTTATAAAACAATATTTATATAGAAATCTATGTAACAGCTCTAAATATATAAATACATGTATTAAGATGTTTCTTAGACACCACCTGTAGATTGTGAGTTTTAAACACTTTTATGATATAATTCCAAGTAATGTACAACAATTTCTTATTAATTATCCAATGTGTTTTACGTGTTGATTTAGACAAACAGTGGTAAATTAAAAAAGAAAAAAACAACTTTCAACTGGACCGAAGTGCATTTCAACATGCATTTGTACATCTCTAAAATACATCTGAAACGCTAATTGCATAAAGTATCTACTCATAAAATGCCTTTTTTGTTGAACTCAGTTAAGAAAAGAACTAGTCATCAATGCATTAAAAACAAATAGTTCAAATTAAACTTCATCTAAGGTATATGGAGAAAATAAAGCAAAGGTGCAGTGCTTCAGGATGCATACTAGCCACATAAGGCATTTATGTTTAAAGTACAGGTATAAATAATAAAGTTGACAAAAGTCTTGGTTAGTGGTAGATCAGATGCATAGAAGAGTGGTCCCTGTCAAATTAATAGCCTGTGTTGTTCAGACTGCAAAATACAGAAGAGTACTTAGAAAGAATTATAATGTCAATGTGTTATCATAAATACTATGGTGAAGGTTTCAAGACATGGTCTAATGAGGAGTAAGTATACATACATGTCTACAAGGCATAAACATGCCAAGGATAGTGCTGCATAATGAAGCCTCATAACTGTCAAAACAGCAGTCACTATGGAAATAAGTGGACTGTGCCATGTAAAGTCACATAACATTAGCATATGGGTAGTGATGGAATGCATATTTAGACATGCATCAAAGTGCTGCATACCAAACCAAACAAAAGGGGGTCAGACAGGGTCCACATGAGATCTGGCCACTCCCTAAAAGTGGAATGACAATGTTGGTAGGGAGAAGGTGGGAGGAGAGTTGAACCAGACAATAAAGAAGACAACATGGATCTATTGTTACGGTAGGTACATAACTTTCATATCCAATGTTTTTTTTTTTTTTATCTGATTCAACATAGGGACAGATTCCCAAGCTACTTGATGGGTACCTGGGTTGCCTCAAAGAAGGATATTCCTGAGAATGGAAGAATCAAAGTAAGCGCACAACCTAGACTGCACATCTAATTTATAGTGAGGCACAAAAGTGTGATGACCAAGTTACTCCTGAACAAATCTCACTTATACGGACTCATCTGGCAAGGGCTGTACAGTTTGCCATGCCTCTTGCAGAATACAAATTAGGCTTTGAGTGTAGAAGCATACCTACTGAATCATAAACAAGGTGTATGCAATTAGATAACCATCTCAAAAGAGTAACTTTAGAAACAAATTGACCCAACTTTTTCATGGAGAAGGCTACGAAAACTTTTCTGATTTTCTGAAGGTTTTGGTAAGATGGAGGTAAAACCTGAGTTGTCTGTGCACATCTAATGCATGCAATGTACGTTTCCTTTTATTTTGAAATTGGGTAAAATAACTAGTGAATCAATTTGCTGGTTTAAATTTGATTTCAAAGCCACTTTTTTGAAGAAAAGAAGGTTTTATTCTCAATGGCACTTTGTCTTTATGAAAGACCCGGAAGGGAGCCTTGCATGACAGTACCTGAAGTTCTGAAACACATTTGGCAGAAGTGATGGTAACCAAAAATATAGTCTGTGGATGCTCCACATTCAAAAGGTTTAGGAGTTAAATATTGCAGTAAAATGGTGGTATCCCAGGGAGGGACTAGATCATGAACTGGAAGCCTAAATAAAAAGATACCTTTTAAAAATGACTTAGAGATTTTGAGAGAAGCAATGGAAGTTTTGTTGAATCCTACTTGAAAGTTTGGTATGGCTGCCAAATGAACTTCAATTGTCAAATAACTAGAACCAGACATGAAAAGTTATGAAAGGAATTCAAGGATTTTTGGAAGTGGAGCTGAAAAGAGGTCTAAACCATTATTAGATGTCCATGTAGAGAAGCATTTCCATTTGCTCTTGTAAGTCTTTTTTTGTAGAAGTTCTTTGAGAAGAAGAGATGATCCGTACTACTGGGGAAGGAAGCCTGGCATCTCTAGCAATTGCTAGAACTGGAGAAACTATGTGGTTAGTTTTAAGGTCTGCAGTTTTGATAGAGGCATCCCAGCAGGTTGTGTGAGGAAATCCGGGAATGGAAACAGTACCTATGGTGGGTTAACTAGGTGAAGCCAAAGAAAGATGAACCATACATGTTCAGGCCAGAATGGGTCAATGAGGATTACACTGGTCTTGTATTCCATTGCTTTCCTAGATAAACTTGGGGATAAGGAGAATGGGGGAAAATGCATAAAGGGCAGCTGCGGGCCAAGGATGGACTAGATCATCTCTTGTTCACTGACCCTGAGGAAGGGCAAAGTAACTTTTGCATTTGCTGTTTAGGAGAGAAGGTCACGACAAGGCTGGCCCCAGTGGCTGAATATCTTTGGTGTTACTGAATCATTGAGAGACCATGCATGAGGTAGTAATATCATTCTGCTCAGCTTGTCTGTTAGAAGTTCCATGTATATATGTTGCTACTAGAAAGTGGCTTGAAGATATCACCCATTGCCATACTCTCATGGCTCCTTGGCAAAGAGGGTATTATCTGCTTCCACCTTGTTTGTTGGTGTACCAAACTACTGACATGTTGTCTGAATGTATGGCCATCACATCCTTGGGTAGATGGTCCTGAAGAACCTGTGACACAAGGAAGACTGCACTTAATGCAAAGATACTGATGTGAAGGTTGGCCTCTGATGGGGACCATGTTCCTTGGAGTGCCTCCCTTCAAAATGTCCCCCTCCCCCCACCCAAAAAGGGAGGTGTCCATGGTCACTGTGGTTTTGAGTGTCTAAGAAAAGAACGTCGGCCCAGAGTGACTGAATCCACCACTGGAAATGGTTCTAGCATACCTGTGTGAGTCAAATTTTGTGGTGAAGGGGATGAAATCTCTGGGACCACTGTACAGCTAATGTCCATTGTAGAACTCTCATGTGATATCTGGCTAGTGGTACCATCACTATGGAAGAAGCCATTAGCCCTACAACTCCAAATACAAGTCAAGCCTGAGGATGTGGATTACTTATTACTTGAAGAGCCTCTGATCCGACTGATTTGATCTGTGATGAGGGTAAGCTTTGCTACTTAATGAACAGTGTCTATCTGGTATCGTATGAATTCTATGCATTGAGTAGGTGTAATTTTCTCTTCTTTATGTTGACAAAAATATCCAGTGCTGATGACAGTTCTATCAGGAATGACTGGTGTGTTAGAAGTAGATCCCTGGAGGTTAGCAGTTAAAAGCCAATCATCCAGATATGAGAATACCCAGATCCCTTGAAGCCTGAGGAAGGCTGTCACTGCTGATGTTATCTTGGTAAACACTCAGGGGGCCGTGGTGACACTGAAAGGTGGTGCTCTGAACTGGAAGTGAGTGGCTCCCACGCAGAAATGGAAAAAATTCCTCAAATGACTCGGGATCTTTATGTGACAGCAGGCATCCTGGAGATCTACAGAGCACATTTAATTGTCCTTCCTGAGTACAGGCAAAATAGACTGTATCATGACCATCCAGGATTTTCTCTGTTTTACAAATTGGTTTAATTTGCTGAGACCTAAAATTGGTCTCAGGACCCCTGTCTTTTCTGGAATGGAAAAGAACCTTGATTATTCTAACAGGTTTTGGAGGACCGGTTGGGTGACTCTCTTGACCAGCAACCTTTGAACCTCTCCTATTGCATATTCCAGCTGATTTGGTGGAATGTTGGCAGTTCTTCATTTTATTCTTGGAGTTTCTAGAAAGTAGAATGCATAATCTCTGGAGATGATCCTTAGCACCCATGAATCTTCAGCTATGTATTGACAAGATAGAGGGTGTAAGGAGAAACATAACATGACTGCCTCCAGAGTGCAGCAGCTGGGCAAGCATTCAGGGATGCTGGAAAGGCTTCTCTGTGAATGGACCATGGAAACCTTGATCTTGCAGACTGCCTCTGGGGCAATGTCCTGTGGAATTGCCTCCATCTCTGCTATGAGAAGCTTGTCCCCAGAAATGCCCAGGTAAAAATATTGAGATTTTTTTAACCACATCTTTCTACCTGCTCTTTGATTCCTGGAGAAGGATCTCTGAGGGACTGAAAAACAGAGTCCAATAGCAGAAAAGGTCTTACTGTTCTGTTCACGTCTGGTAAGTATTTCCTTGACATTTGGTCCAAACAAAGTGGAACAGTCATAAGGGGCACTGACGAAGGGCATTCTGAAGCTTTCTGCAAAGTCACATGGCAGCATACAGGCATGACATAGCATCATAATGCCAGTATCAGTTGCACGGATTTCACCATCTTCTGTATTGGAAAGCAGTTTCATAGATACATTCATAGTAGATTGTAGGGTCGACATCTGGGGCTCCACAGTTTTTTGTTTGTCTAAGTGACCCACCAGAAAATTTGAAAGTTATTTAATCAAATCCCTTTGGAAACATGTAAATTGAGCCATATAATTCAGTGCATGAACAGAGAAAGTGGCTGAAGCATATGTCCATTTCCCGAATCTGTCCAAAGCCCTAGACCCTCCATTACAGGGATGAACAGAGGAACTCTCTTTGGACAGTTCCTTTTTTGTAGCTTCTGCTATCAACATGGCATCTATAGGGGGACCCTTACCCGAGAACTTCCTATTCCTTGAAGTAGCTAAGATTCTATCTTGTTTTTAGGGATGGGTTCTGCCAGATCAGACTACTTCCAAACTTTTTGAGTAACGAGGATGCGTCAGGAGGAGGGACCACCCAGGACACTGATGGTCTGGAGCCAAAGGCTTCAAGAAACACTGACTAATTAGAAGAAGGGGCTTTGATGGACCATCCCCCATGCTGTTCAATCAAGTCTAGGATTTCTCCGAAGGAGATGTCTTCGGGAGGGTCTTGGAGACCTCCTCAATTATCTAAGTTAGTGTCTCTGGTGACATGCTCAAGAGAGGAGTCATTATGCTTCTTCATACAGGTTCTTTTCCAAGGAATGTGTCTTGTGACACTTGAAGGAGACATATCAGAGATGGATGAGCTACTCAAGGGTGGAGTAGTTTCAAAGCTTAATGGGTCCATCTGTCTCTGTCTACCAGAATGAGAGGAGGAGGATACAGTCTTCAAAAGGAGTATGGATGGATCAGAGGTCTGTGAGTGTACCCAGATGTCTTGGTCCAACCAAGGCCCTCCTCACAGCCAATAAGACCAATCTAGTCATTAGAGCAGAAGAACAGCCAGAAAAATTAGAAAGGTCAAAAGCCCTCTCAAATCCAATGGCTGAAGTCATAGAGGAGGACCTCAGAACTGAGCTGTCAAGTGCCAAGGCTCTAAGCGGCAGTGATGGCTCTAAAAGTCTTGATGTCAACGCAACTGTCAGAGCCTCAACACAGATGCCCTGGATCCAGGACTCTGTTAGAACCAAAGGGTATTGAAATCAAGTGAACGATGAAAGATGTAGAAGCCAAAGTTTTGATTACTGTCAACTCTGACTCTAGTATCATGAGAAGACTGGATCTAATATATGCCGCCTCTTGGAATGTGGATAAGGTAGGAAGCTGAGAAGACTCAACAGCCAGGGAGAGAGGGAGGGACAGTTCCTGAATCCTTCCTCAGAGACAGAGCTGGGAGGACTCAGATCTGAATCAGAGACCTCAGAAATCTCATCATCATCCAGTAAATGTCAAACTCCATGAGACGTCTAGTCAAATGGCCAGATCTGGAAGAAGAAGCTACTGAAACAGGCTTTAAAGGTCCTTTCTGCAAATTCAGAGAATGGAACTGATCAGAGCAGGAGCAAAGGCAGACTTCAAAGACAGAGTCTGGAACTGAGAAATAATCAGATCCGACTGTCTAGGAACCGTTGCTGCTGGACCCACAACAGCTGTGGGGTAAGGAGACCTTTTCCTGACAATCTTCATGCAGGTTGGATTTTTCTTTAGATTTCTCTCTTTCTCTCTCTCTCTTTTGAGCTATCTCTCTCATTATCTTTCTTCTTGTCTGAGGGAGAAGAGGAGGTGGACACTTTAGGGTCTGAGGACATTATGGACCATGTCTGTGGGGAATGAAGGCCATTCAGTATAAGTTTTCTTTATGCCCTTTGTGAAGACAGGTACAGAAGGGTGAAGACTGCCAGCCTAGCCAAATAGAATTTGATACATAATTCTGTCATTTGTAAATATAAATGTAAAATACAGGCTTGTTTTTCTTAAATAAAAGAAAATACTAAAATGTTGAACTTCAAGATTGTAGCAACATTGCCATCTGCTGTAAAGAAAGCTAAGTCAAGCATTTCGCATCTGTTCTTTGAAATTAAAATTATGTCTTGTATATTTGATCTTTAGAACTTGGAGTCAGCCTGTCTGGGCTAGCACATTCTTTCTATTGTTTTAACTTAAGGAATAATTACTAGTGTGTACATGTGAAATGTCTTTTATTGTTGTAGCTTCCTGAGCAGGTGTTAGCTTGCTAAATAATATAGCCTGTTGGCCTGGGAACCCCAGGCTAAGTGTCAAAATGATTTAATGTGTATACTTGGAAAACCTAAGTGTCAAAATGATGTAATCTGGGAGGGCATGGCAGAAATGTTTGTTAGTGGTTTTAAAAACTATTGCTGAGAGAGAGACTATAAGCATTTTGATCTTGGACATCTAACTCAGCACTGCCTATGCTCTATATGTGTAAGTTACTTTAGAAGTATGTTTTCTTGTAGCAATAGCTAGAACTTAGAAAATATTAGACCAAGTGTTTTTCTGTTATGTCAGAACTGTACTACTGAATTATTTTAAGTTTCTGTGGGATCTATGAACTCTTGAATGGCACTGTGGTGTAGTAGTATTGTCTTGTGTGTTTAGTGTTTATTATTAAATATTTTTAAACCCTTTTCAACTGTGGCTGGTTTATGTAGAGATAATTTAAGCTCTAGAGTACATTTCATATTTATAGAGTTTACTGTCTAAGTCACTCCAAATAAGCCTTAAGACTGTATAGACACACTACTATTGGATAATAATATTGCACAGTAATAATTGGACACCCTTTTAAAGGGCTTTTGGGTAGCTGATAATTATTAGCTGGTGGTGGCAGTGATTACTACCGTATAGTCTGGGTATATCATTCTGTAGCCAGTACACCATAGAAAGAACTATCCCACATGACGATCTTACTCTTAAATAACAGGTAAACATTAGGCAAATAGAAAGAAAGTGAATCAAGTCTTGGACTACAAGAAGCAGATCACTAGCAGCTCACAACCTTAATCATCTGTGGTAACTGCCAGAGGTTTCCCACAAGAGTTTTTTTTCATCAGTTTATTATTCACTTCTTGACTGGGTTCTTGGAATTAAAAAATGAGCAATGAATTATGTGATTTGGTGTTACTGGTGATCATTCTTATGCTTATTGAACAATACAAAAAAAAAACAAAACAAAAGAAAAAGATATTTCCTAACTTTGCTAAATGAACAAATTTGCAGTTGTTTGACTGAACTAAATACAATTATAGCTGGATGATAACAAGGTATGGGATATCTTAAAGGAAAATATGCTACGACAGACAAGTACTTTTCATCACAGGCTATTTTAAGGAAAAAGTCAACCATGGTTTTATTCAGAACTTAAAGATTTATTTAAACATAAAAAATTATCTGTATCAAAGGTTTTCAAAAATGATAGTACAGAGAAAAATCAGGCATGGCTTAAAAGTATTCAGCCTAAGCATAAACAAAAATAACAAAAAAAATACAAGTGTATTGGAGGTTAGAAATTGATGAAACTAAATATGACACTTCTAAAACCTGGCATACTTTCAATCAAATGGTGAAAAAAAAGGAAAATCCCTATCCTCTTAGCAGAGAACACAATGGAAAATAATTCAAGACCCAATCAAAATTGTTTCCTGTTTCAATTAGCATTTCAATGGCTTGGCATTACTGAGTAATCAACACTTAAATATTGTTCTTTATTTACTGTTGACCATATAGTGTAATGGTAATTAGACACAAAGAAGAGTGAAAAGGTGAGTGTTACATTATCACTTTCTCACTGTTTCCAGGTCTGTGAAATGTCAGACCCCGCCCCAACCTCCAAAAAATGTATTGTGCAACCTATCACAATTTTAAGTAAATATGTCACAAAGTTTTAGATGTTTTGGAGTTAAATAATTATATGTTGCTGAAATGTGATTATTTATAATGTACACATAAATAACTCTTATTTAACATGCTACAGGACAGAAGAAATTAAATATGAAATATTTGGGAAAACAAATGTCTTTTTAAAATTTGTCTTTATCTTGTTTTAAAGGTAAAACAGCTAGAATCTCTCACATTAAGGTATATAGAACAGTAGTATCTTTAAGAAGTATTCATCCCAAAAAACATCAATACTAGTATTGTTAAAAATGGATAAACATTTTATTTTTTTTAAATTATCATTTTTTTTGGTTCCCTCAATATCATTATTACTAGCCTGTTCCCCAGTGCCCTACATCCATGCTGGGTCTAACCAGCTATCTTCTTACACCCACATCTTCATCTGGTGTTGCTGGAGCTAGTCATGGCTCATAAGGGTGTCCTGGGGGGGACATGTCTATGCTTCCATATGGGGGGGGGTATTTTTTTGTGTTATATGTCCTACCTAATTTCCCTTTCTCCAGCCCCTTACTAAGCATATGCTAATTAACCATATGCTCTCCCACCAAACTGCCTCCAGGAGAGCATCAGTGCAGTAAGTAATTCATTAAATTGCTTGACTGTATAAAATAGCACATCCACGCCTTGCACATTCTGATAGTGAAGACAGCCAAAAGGCCAGGTTTATCTATCATGGTAGAGGTAAGTGCTGGGGAGTTCAATAATACGGCAGTGTTAGAAGATGTGGGCATGAGTGCATACAAGGGGCTGCATGTGTAAGAGTGTCTCAGACAACATCGCAGTATGCAATTACAGAATTCAGAAGTTTTTCAGAGAAGTGGGAGTTACAGCATTTTGCCACATTTCCTTTTATGATTAATCAATTGGTAAAGTTGAAAGAGCAGTCTGGACTGCAAAGCACTTAATGAAAAAGTCGAAAAGCAGTAATATGTGACTAACATATTATATTGAAATACAGAGGTATTGCATTGCAAAGTATTAGTCTGTTACCTGCAAATTTATTGATGGGTCATAGACTGAAAACTAGAATACCTATGTGACCTTTTTAGAATAAATCCAGGTACAAAATAGAATTAAGCAAAATCAGTGAAGATAAAAGCTCTACTATTAACTTTTTTATTTGTGGAATGGAGATAAGGTGAAAATTCAACAAAATTTTAATGAAAAACAAACAAGATGCAGTTACTTGACTGAAGCAGGACATGCCAGTATTATTTACTGTGGAAATATCAGATGGCAAGTTGTTGGGGCAAGGAGGAGACATCTGCACAGGAAGGTAAGACTAATTTTGCTCTTCAAAATATTGTTCAAGACATTTCATCTGACATGGAGATTTCCAGGGAGATATCCACTGTAGAGTTGAAAATATTTGAGAGATAGGATGAGAGACAATGAACTAGAACGTGCATCAGATTTTGTATCATTAGAAAATGAGAGTCCATGTCCATCTTCATCTTAAAATATAAATGATCTGACTATACTCCCAACCCCTAGATAACAAAGGTTTGGAAACCTTTAAAGACTAACAGCTCACTACAGTGATAGCTCATGGATTGGTAATACAACATAAATAGGTTTAATTCTGCTGGAATGCTAAAATATGTTTTTCCCCTTATCATTGCTTTAAACTTCAGTATGAGAAATTATTTTCATCTAAGAAGTTCTGCTTAGATGAGTAAATGAAATGAGAAATGTAATAGCATGATTGTATAAGATAGTTAACGTGCATTATAAAGATATTTAATCAAAGGTGTGATATATTTTGCTTTTTGAAAAAAAAACATGATGTAAAGTATGGTACAACAATATATAAAATAGGAATGTATAGTTTAGTGTACTATTATACAGTCTTAAAAATAAAGTTTTGCAGGATATGTAAAATCATATGGTTTAGTCTTGTTTACTACTGTACACCCTAGGGTTCAGGAAAATGCTCACCAACTGTGATAAGTGCCCAAAGCAGGTAGTTCAATTAGTACAACAATGAGAAAATGCCATTTAGAGATAGGCATGGATGCAACAAGAAAGACCCAATTGGCTCATCAGGGTGTCTCTGAATAACACACTAAGAGTTGTCAGATTTGACCATGCTAATGTTCTCCCTGGTGGCACATGCATTGCATTAGCAATGGCACTCCCTATTCTCACACACATATTCAGACATCCATGCATACCACACACCTACTCTCAGACACCCCCCCCCCCCACTCACACACACATCCTCTCATCAAGCCCACACACACTCACAGAAACACTTACCCATCCATGTGCATGCATTCTCCAACACACACCCACATTTCCACACACAAACACCCTCCACTCTTATATCTTCACTGAACATACCTACAGCTTGAGTGTTCTCACAGGAGTGAATGGGTGATTGCTGTGTTTTATGATGGTCACTTTTTTTTTTTTTAAGTGAGGAAAAAGTTACTCAGCCGAGAGATCCTTTGAATCCCTCAGTCAAGCAAATAGGGAGCTGCATATATTTTCATGGTAAAGCACATAACTACAGGTGGGCAAGCCAGGCACTGAGTATAAGCTCGGCTCTGGCTCTTGATCCAGCAGGTTAAAGAGTGAAAAAATACTTTTTTTTTTTTTTTTAGTAACATGGAAAGGACTATTGCAAGACATTGCAGTTGGGCAATTCTTTTATAAAACGATTTGCAGTTCATGTTTAGGATGAGGGGTGCACAATTTCCTTCACTCCAGTGTGCTTGCATGTTTCCATGTAGAAAGAGGGGCCTATTTCAATGAGAGAAAGAGAGATCAGAACAGCTTGGAAAGCCCTACCAATGGTAAGGACAGCATAGGTAGAATTTTTTTTTTGTTTTTATAGAGGTAAGCCCCAGTCTCCCTGATTTTAGCTCAATGTTGTGAATCTCCAAGAGGTGCTTAGTGTACGTTTGGGGGTGAGTATATGTGCTCTCAAAAGCAACATGTTGAAATTACTATATTACTGTAGTAGTGGTTAATTCTTTATTCTTTCAATCTCTTCACCATCAAACATCAGACGCGCAGAGAATTGGGGTGCCTTTTTGTGGATGGGGTGGGGTGTAGAGGCATCTTATCATGAAAGCACAAGGCCATCATATAATTACTGCTGGCAAAAAAAAAAGTGTTATGACATGTCAGGGTCAGGGTATTTGTTTAACAATCACAAGCTGAAATAGCAAAATGTTACTGTAGTTCTTACATTTTTCATTATTTTCTCAGTGAGAAATTAGTGTACAGAAAGGTGATACTTTTGAGGCATACAACACATGACAGAAAAGGGCAGTTATGGTCAATATGCTTTATTGAAGGGCAGCATCTATTAATGAACAAAGTTTACCATTGTTATTACATTCTGTAGCAACATCATAGTCAGTCTCAGAAGGGGCACATTCCACTGGGACAGTGTGTGTATTTTGTACCCGAATAGGTTAAGAATATTGATCTTTTTATTACTGTGGGTTGCCTTAAGGGAAATGAAATAGGATTTATTACATAAAACTAACAAAATCCATTATTTCACAAGGTGTTTGTTGTTCCACTTAGCCAGTGTATCTAGTTTTTACCATGTAGTTGTTTGACCATTTCTTGCAAAGTTTGGTGAAACTACTGTGCACTAAATTATCATTAGTTTTGTTTGTCTTTTTGGCTTTTCCCGGTTAGGGGTCACCAAAGCGGAACTCCGGTCCGCTAATGATTGGCAGTAGATTATGATGGTGCTGAGTTGCCAGCCCGACGCCCAACCTTCAGCGAAAGCATGCCCATTCACGCATGTCTTTCGGAGGTCACTCAACCACGGGGAGGACAAGCAGACTCCACACAGAAGGCACTCCAGCCAAGAATCGAACATGAGAACCTCCTGCTGTGAGGCAACAACGCTACCGCTGTACCACCACGGTATACGCACTAAATCATCATTAGACAGGGGGAAACATTTTTTTTTTCATGAGCCAGGGCAACATTTCTGTTCCTGCATACAGAGTGTTGCACTTTTATGCAATTGCTTATTACAATTATTTTCCTATTTTCCCTTGTCAGCATTCATGTAGCTTGGGCACAATGAAGAAGGTGGCTGGGTGCATGCTGTTAGTAAGTGTGATTAACATACCATCAGCATTCCTTCGAGTGACTGCAGGCAAAATAAATGTCTGTTTAGTTGTAACTGTTTTTTTTTTTTGTTACTTGAATAAATTACCTCTGGACTTCCTAGCTGTAGTTATTTTTAACAAAGCTACTGCTCTGGCTCAGCTCTTATTGGGCTCTGAGAGCCAAGCCAGACCCTCGGCTTGGATCCCTCATTAAAAATCACAGACTTGCTCACCTCTACAAATGACTAATTAGCATTAGCCACTCCCTCAGACTGCTGTATTAGTATGCTGCTCTGCCCACAAGGCTGTCCTCATGGGGAAGAACTCAGAGGTAAATCTGAAAGGCTTAGTGCAGTGGAGAAAACTTCTCATTGTGGTAATCCTTTCTGAATCCCAGTCAAGGTCTTAAAAGTAAAGGTTATGAACTAATAGCATACCATCTTGTGTCTGCTCTTAACTCTCATTTAAAGAATCCAAATGTTACAGTAATCAAAGCTGTAGGATAAACTACAGTGAACATTTCAGCCTCAAGGGAAATAAAAAGGAAACCAGATTCAAAAAGAACTGAAGCTTAACCTTATGCTTTGATGTTAATAATTTATAATGGTCTAAAATTCCTTCCTCTTACCTTGTTAAAAATTATGTTAATTAAATGATCAAACTGTATTTTTGCTATTATGTATGAGGTACCATATATGAGAAATCTTAGAGAGACTGTGAAAGATTTTACTCAGATGAAAGTTAACGAAGAAAAAAAATACAACAGCAACTGATAGCTACCTAACCAGAATAAATCTTTGTAGTATTCCTGACAACTAAAAAATAAAACTTGACAATAAACTCATTAAGAAGGAAATATGAATGCTGTGATTAAAAAATAATAATAATAAATTACTTTAGCAACTAGACTTAGAAGTGATTCAAGACATGAAGCCCGACTCAGAAAACCTTCCTGCACTGAGCTAAGCAAATCTGTACAGGCTAATTACTCCGTCGATAAGACTTGGGATCTGGGAACATATGTAGAAAGTAATCTGGCCTTTAACCAACATGTGCCAAGGTTGTAAGAGAATTATCCTATGTTACCCACCTTATAAGTAAGAGCATGGCATACAGGTTGAAGTCATAGTGACACTTTATTTTGCCCTTATCAGACCCATCATTGAGTATAACGCACTGTTCCACGTGTAATTGACCAGACATTTGCAACAGCTAGTGCATCCACAAACGTTCCTTACCAGGAGAATCCAAGCTATAAACACATTGTCCTGTTTGGATCACTTTAAAGCTTTATCTCTATACTTTGTCTCCTAAAGGTTACTGAGAGGCGATTTATGCCTGGCATACAAGCCATCCTCAGATCCAGCTCTGATGGACCTTTTGTTCATATGCAAAATGAACAGCATCAGAACCACTAGATCTAAGGCTTTAAATATTGCTTGTGACATAAATAAGACATGTTGGCGAGATACATATGGCTCTCAGAGTATCCCCATGCTCTGGAACAGGTTTCACAACCACATGAATCAGAGTTCATCCCTAACCCTATTTAAGTGTAACCTTGAACAATGGATGGGAAATTCACCCCTGGTCTTGTCCCCATGTCTCTAATAGACAGAGGAAGACAGTAATGCCCAAACTGAAGTAACCTATAGAAACTTTTTAACTAACATACCCCCTCCTAATAAATGCACATGATAAACAGGGACCCAACTGAGTTGGACTGCATGGCTAGGCTTATAAAGGCCCTTGTGGTTGTCAGCCTAGTATATGCCTATGAACAATGAGCAGTCATAAGCAATGTGATTGCAATTCAGAAATCCAGGGTCTGCAAGATGGGAGTGGTATATGCTAATGGCCATGTAAGGACATGACAATGGGCAACATTAATGCAATAAACATTTTGGCAAAACAAGATGACATAGTAATTCATAGAAGTGTAAATGCTGCAAAAATGGGCAGGACCCTCTGCATATTTGATCTTAGCTGAATGTTTGTGTTCGTGTGGGAATTGCTAAATAACATGGAGGTTGACTTACCCTTGCAGTATACTGCTCAATATACCTTCCCAAATATTTAAAGGGATTGCCCAACTTCTTTTTTTATAGTGTGGCAAACAACTACAATAGCACTTGAAAGAAGGTATACTTAACAGGTACAACTGTGGCAGGTTCAGAAGTTGCTGCTCCCTGAATTCTTCTGTAGTGTGATGGTTCTCTCTGCTCACACTAGCACTTGCATTATGCAAATGCACCTGGATGGGTGGAATTATTATGCTTAGGAAGGATCAGCACATGATTGTTTCTGAACTGCTCAGCTGACATGAGGAAAAAAGCTACGTATTGCTCCCAATGTCTTTAATGCTGTGTAAATACCTGGGTCCCTGTAGGCAGCACTGTGCATATGCCGTCCAAGCCATGCCTGTGGGAAGATCTGTAATTCCACATAAAACCTTATGTGAATGGAGTCACTGTAGTGCCTTTCTTAGCAGCATACACAGGGATATAGGACTGCTTTGTTTCACACCTTAAAGTGCCATTCTGAACCAAATAATACAGTACCTATTTTACCCTATCCTACCATCCATCACTCAGATGAGTTGCCCATTGATGTCTGTTTTGTGCAGCAGATGGCACATGCAAGGACTATTTTGAACATTAATTTTCTGTCATTTGTCCCTGCGATTCTTCAAAGAATCACATTATGGTTGGAGAAGGAAAGGGTATTGTTCTTTTTAGATTGAAGAGGTACTGTGTGTAGGAGTCAAAAATACTTCCCCTAACTCGTCCATAAGATTACTGCCAGGGATTACTGCATGAGTGCTATGAAGTGCCTCAATATAAGATAAAAAAGCCTGGAATAGTTTAGCTCAGGCTGTCACCACTACCACTGGCATTCCATGCATGGGGTGTGGTGGTGCTGTCATGTCACCATTGGAGGGACATGAGTAGTTACAATCCTGACCTCCTAGTCGATGGAAGAATGAAGTTAAACAGCAGTCCACACCATTGTACTGCAAGTAGAACTTATGTTAGCTACACATATAACCTGCTGCTGCATACCATCCATGTAAAGTACACAGTGCTCTTTCTCCCTCTATAGCCTCTGAAGAGTTTGCAGTGATTAGGCAGCTGCACAGGAAAATACTGGAATGCTGGGGTGAGGATAATTACTTCAGAATGTACTGTTTTTAATATTAAAAGTTGTAAAGCTTCAGTCTCATATAGTTTACCTTTTATAAATCACTGCCACTTTTGTGATAATCAAAGGCAGCAGTATCTGTGTTGAATGTTATTAGAGAGAGAGAGCGAGTGTGTGTGTGTGTGTGTGTGTGTGTGTGTGTGTGTGTGTGTGTGTGTGTGTGTGTGTGTGTGTGTGTGTGTGTGTGTGTGTGTGTGTGTCCTTCCATTTACTTAGACAAGTGGCTCAAGATGTTTTGACTATTTGCCCATAATATGATCCTTGTGAATTAAATCCCCCCCAAGTGTGTTCTGACAATTTCTTACTTTAATTCCCTGTCTCATTATAACTAATTTATTAGATGTGAGATAAATGTATGAGCAACATTTTTTGTTAAGTAGGCATTCATGTCACAAGCAGTCTTTGTCAATTCTTTCACTTGAAGCCAGTGATGAAAATATATGTCTGAGCAGCATTTTTTTATTTGTATATGTACATGCATCACAAAAAACTGCAAGGAACCACCACGATGCAAACCAAAGGATTTATTTAAGAAGAACAAGCGCTTTCACGCACCATCCCGGTGTGCTTCATCAGGTTCATGCATCTCATTACTACAGCTTCAACAGACCCCTGTTGGTTTGTTATGGCAGCTTGGTGCTTAATGCCACCGGTAACTGGCAACTGCTAGATCGGCATGAAACAGCATGACAGAGGTCTAAATATCATCACAACCTGGAGGCCATCCTGTCACCAGATCAGGTTGCTGGTTGCCTCACACATCTCCACCAACATTTTGCATGAATTTATCAAACATGCATATTTTGAGGTTATCAAGAAATCACTCCCCAGGTCTCCTAGAATTAGAACATGAAAGCCTTGGCCACAAACAATGACCACCTAATGCACACTGTGCTCATACCATAAGGTCATATATTTCAGAAGTTACAGGGCTCCAGATCATAAACCTTCCACTAAGTCTGCAAGCACAAATGGTAATGTACTATTCAGTCCAATATTAGGTATACAGATTCTAAACTTAAAATGCTGGATAAGAACAGAGTGACAGGTAATTCTTTTTCTCGAGATGTTAAGAGTGCTATAGAATCTGTCACACATCACAGTAGATAGATATGTCTATAACTAGGTAGTAGCCCATGTGGGTGTGAATGACTTGTGGCATTAAAACTGGAAGTAAATGCAAACAGATATGTTGTACCTTGACATCTGTCTAATGCAGATAACATTCTGGTCCTCAGTGAAATCCTACCTTCACCCAGAATTATGCCAAGATTCAAGGAAATTTTACTTGACTTTAATAATTTCCAAAGTATCTGGTATCATTCAAAGTGGGTTCATTAAGCACCAGCTTGGGACAAGATGACTGGCATACCTACTTACTTTGAAAGGATTGCCTGCACATTTAATGTCATGGCTTCTGTACACTGGACAAGCTCTTTAATGCCCTCATAGTGCTACTTTTAGCTAAAGTCAATCTACTGGATATCCTAACATAGTTAAAAAGATAGCAAAACCAAAACAAATTCTTGAGTGCCTAAGTGATCCAAGGCACAGGACATCAAATACCAAAAGATAAACAGGAACACAATGTTCACAGAATTTATTTAAAATTGCAGCAAAAACAAACGGCAAAGCTTTGAGTTAGACTATTCTTCAGTGCTTCATAAATAGTAACTGCACATTCAGTATATAAATACATATAGACGTTAATTAGTTTGCTAACCCAATACAACTTAATTAAAGTTAGCTGATCGTAAGTAATAAAACTTTAGAGAGTCACTTCAAAAAATACAAAACACATGTATTTAAAGTGGTAACATTCATAAATGGTTAAATAAGTAAACTAATAATTAGCCCAAACATACAACAAAAAAATAACATCTATAACATATAACATTTAATATCATGTGACAAATAAAATAACTTATCTAAATTGTATCTACAAATGATCATGTTTAACCTTTAGTTCTGGTTTAATGCTGTGTTGACTATTCAAACGCGGTAGTACATCAGCCCTAAAAAGATTTATCTATTTATATTCTAACATCTCAGTTTTGATAGTTAAATTATCACCCCATCAGTCTAAATAAACTTTTTGGAAGACTCTAAATTAAAATTTATGTTTGTTTCCTTTTTTGTCAAATTATGTTTAAATAAAGCATTGGTCTCAACCCTTCTACATATTTCTGAGAGATATGAGCTAATTTGCTATTTTAATTTTTAATTAGTTTTTTTCTATGTAAAAATAATCACAGGCTGCATAGTTAGCAATATATATAACATTGCCTATAAAGCATGTAACATAAGAATTAAATGTAAATTCTTGTTTTGTAATAGGATGTATACAACTAAGATTTGTGTTAATTTCAGTAAAGAAAACAATTATAACAATATATGGTGCCTTTTTTCTTTATATTAAAATTATTCATATTATTCTGCTGTAAATCCTTATAACACAAATGCTGTTTTAAATTTTTCTCTCTTTTATATGTGAACCTAGGTGTCTCACCCACAATATTTTTCATTTCAACATAAGGCTGCAATACTGTCCAATTCTTATTAATGATTCATCTAATCATATTCATGTGCCCATTGCATTTCATAATATACCCAGCATCATTATTAGCATTGTTGCATCTCCTACTAGTACCATGTAAATAGGGTCTTCCATGATCTTCACGACCATTTATTATTAACTGTTTAGCTGTCTCAATTAAATGTGCATCATAACCTCTAATTTTAAAATAATTGGCCATGCTATCCAGTTCTTGTATAAACCCTTCTTCACATGTATTAAGCCTACTAGCTCTCAATAACTGACTTTTTATCACATTTTTATATACATGCTTGGGGGTGCATACTATTAGAGTGGACATAGCATTTAGCTTGGACATCCTTCTTATGTATCACAGTATCAAACATCATTTCCTTATATATGACACAAATATCCAGGAAATTTGTTTTCCCTTTAGAGAAATTCAGTATTGTTGTGTAGATAAGAGACATAGCTGTTAAGACTATCTAAATTGCCTGTCCAAAGCAAAAAAAAAAAAAATATATATATATATATATATATATATATATATATATATATATAAAAACATTTAAAATAAACCAAATTATGTTCTTTAAACTCAACATCTGTGACATCACTAAATAAATACATGCTTTTTTTTCCCATTTTGATAACACCAAGTTGGCATAAGTGTTGGCAACTGGGGTGCCCATGGCTAGCCCAAGCGGCTGATGAAACAATTCATTATTAAATAAAAATACATTATTCTAAAGTACCCCTTCTAACATACAGCATGACATTTCAATTTTAGTTGCAATAAAACCAATATGTGAGCATAAATATTCTCTTATGCACTGTATTCCATACCCATTAGGATTAACTTTGAATAATGATTTTATATCCATAGTTACTAAAATAAGTTCCGCACAGCTATTGTTACATGACCAATCATTTAAACTAATAAGAAAATGACTAGTATCTTTTATAAAACTCTTACTGTGCTTTAATAAATGATTTAACTGTTTTTCCTAACTATTTTGAAAAAGCTGTAGTTAGTTATCCTTCCACCCCCAGATTCAATACGTTTCATAGGTGGTGTAACCAAGTTTTTATGTATTTTATACTATTTGTAAAGAATGTATAAAGCTATATACAAGTAATTATATAGTACAGGTGTGATAGACGTCTCCATTAATAGGTCATATAGGAAAGCATTAACTTTAGAAACGGTACTATTTAAGAATGTTCTGTGAACTTTCTTAAAAGTAATGATATCAGAAAGGAGGCTATACATCAAGTTATTATATGATTCAATATCTATAATCTCACTGTTACCTCCGTAATAAGCTTGTTTTATCATGATATCATTATTCTGAAAGTGTTTTTGTAAAGCAGCTCTTTCATTATAGCGAAGGTTATATAATTTATTTTCACTACCATTCTTACAAAATGAATCATAAATACTGTTCACACATGTTAAGAAAAGTTTTACTGTAGGTGTACATATAGGAATAAACGTACTTGGTCTCTTCAAACTCCCATCTGTTGTATGCATATCATTCTTATACAAAAGCTTTAGAGCAATATTGTAAGTAAAAAGCCTGAGCTCCATAAGTAATTCACAAACATTCCTTCCACTAGAGAATATAAATGATAAACCTTCATATAAAAGCAAAAGTTCAGCATCAGAAAAAAAAATATGTTGACAAATTTAAAACTCCAGCTGTACTCAGTGGCATATCGCTTACTCAGAGGTGATCTCTGCCTGACTTACAAAGCCATGTCCAACTCAGAATTGATGGACATGCTCCACCTAAAGAAATCCAAGTCACTGCGAGCCACGCACTCTAGTGAGCTAAACCTCACCACAACAATAAATAGAACATGCTGGAGGATAGATTCCTGTCACAGAGACTCCCCATACTTTGGAACAAAATTCCTAACTACATTAGGCAGAGCCCCTCACTAACACTCTTCAAGAGAAGCCTTGATGAGTGGATGGGTAACAGAAAGTACACCCCTGGGATCACTTCATTGGCTCTGCTTGACAGAGGCTCAGTTAATTAATCAATGAAGCGGCGAAAGCCGACACACTCTGGCTAGGCTTATAAATGCCCTTGGGCAGATAGCCTAGTACCTACCTATGAACCTAATAGATATCTGTTCTATTACTTTTTCACCCATTTGCTCCTTGTTACCAGGTCTGCTCGTACAAAGGTTTTTCATTTATACCCCCTAGTGGTGGGAATGTTAATGAATTACTTATGGAGCTCAGGATTTTTACTCACAATATTGATCTAAAGCTTTTGTATAAGTAGGATATGATATTCACAATGCAGTATGCAAACGTATTTCCTATTACACATAGAATAAAAGACTTGAGACTGAAAAAACTTAGAGTGAATGATTCTACTGCAAGCAAGTGGGAAACGAGTTTTGAGAAAAGTTGCCAGTGAACTGCAGTATTAAAATCATTTCAGTCTTATTGTGCAGTGGAGGGGATTTTCTCTGTCACACCACATTTTAAAGAGCCACACAGTAGTACTGCAAGAGATCAAGGAGTGAGGATTCATTTATGACAAATAACTAACGGGTCAATATGTTAAAACTTCAAGTTACACAAAAAAGTCTTAAACATAGTTCCATGACATTGATATCTTTTTTACGCTCAGCTCCAGGATTTTTAGTAAAATGATTGCGGGATCTTGTTTGATAAAGTCCATCACTGTTTCTAAGTAATTTGTACCAAAGAGTTTCTTACACACACTGTGTAAATCACATTTCAGGAAAAGCATACATAATGTTGATAGCATAATTCATAATAACAATTCATAATAAATTCCCAAAGCCACCATGCTGAATGTCTGGATCCAAATATCAAAAAATGCACAGGTTATGGCTGTTAGCTAAAAAGTCATATGACAAAGTGAAGTGCATGTTATAGAACACATAATGATACCATCTGCAGTGCATTTCAAGCAGGACTTAAACTCAGCTCCTTCAAAATACTGTTTTAATTATGCTACCAATTACACCACTAAGAGAGCAAAATGTTTTACCTTGATATACATTTTGATCTACCTTGATCTATTATCTAGTGATTACACAACCATTTCTTCATTACAGTTACACAAGAGGGGTCCTCTTTATATAATCAGTGGGGAAGTTGCTTGTTTCCTATTTTCTCAATATTTGCTATGCTAGACTGCATTTCTGTTCATTTTTGGCTGCTTGCTGCATATTACAGTGATATGCTGTAGTTCAAATGCAGTGCGTCTCTTTATTTCTCTGAGATTATGGCATGCCTAAGAAAAAGAAATTACTGCTACAAGTCTATTTTTCTTTTCTTTTGTAAGTCTTGCTCTTTCTCTGAATTGCAGTTATCGTAAGAATGAGCCCTCCATTGTTCCTTTTATTTTACTTGTCTTTCTTCTCTGCACATATCATTTAACCTTCTCAGTAGAAAAGCAATCAGCACCTTCACTTTTTTTTAGTGTACTTGTTTTTCTCCTTTTCTGATTTTCATGCGAATTCTGAGTATCACCTGGAGCAATTTACTTGTATGCAAAATTCTTGTCTCTACTGTATTTTATTTTCTCCTGAGCTGAGCATGTAAATGGTCTATTAAGAGCAGTGCTCTGCTCCACAGCTAACAAAGTTAAATAGATAAATAGTAAAACAAATATCATATTTATATATTTGTATTTGTATACTTGAATTCAGCAGATATATATCTATATTTATATATATATATATATATATATGTGTGTGTGTGTGTGTGTGTGTGTGTGTATATATATATATATATATATATATATATATATATATAGATATATATATATATACACACACACACAAATATATATGTATATATAGTTCCTTTGTGAATAATGTAATTATTTTATTGACATTCTGTCTATATAATGAGCCTGTCAATTTTATTGACCTTTTCTTATTCTCTTAATAACCTATGTTAACATCCAATTCTTATGGCATTTCTAACTGTCCTTGTATTCATTTTAATCTTTGTCTTTCTGTTGTGGCATGAGTCGTGACTGAAAAGGGTCATTACATAAGCTAACTTACTTTATTAATAAATATATGGACTGTATAGGTGGTACCAGTCTGAAATGATTTGCAACACTACCTATGCTCTCCTTTTAAAAGTAGGAGAGCAGCTTAGTACTTATAAGCATGTGTGTAATCAGGCACACACAACACACAAACCATGACAAACTAATTTTTAAGAAGGCAAGATTTTGCACAGCGTAAATGCTCCAAATGCCTCAGCTTAAAACATATAAATGAATCTAAAACTTTACTCAAGCAAAGATGATAGCTAATTTCAGACTAATGCTTTCTTAAAACAGTATTAGCTTAAGACTTAAAGGCAGCTTCCCTGCTTGCACAGTAAACTCTGAGAGATGGCAGCAGCTATTCATGGAGTCATTATAAGAGTTGGATGCGACTCAGCAGCAATGGATGATTTTAATTAATTTATTTATTTAACATTTGTTGACCAGGAAAGTCCGATTAGGACAGAACATATTTTCAGCAGCGGCCCGGAGAGAAACTCTCCAGATGCATGTCTTTGGAATGTGGGAGGAAATGGGAGTACCTAGAGAAAACCCAAACAAAACACAGGGAGGGTTATGCAGACTCTGCACAGAAGGCACCCTTGTCGAGAATCAAACCGGAGAACCTCTTGCTGTGAAGTGATAACATTAACCACTGCACCCTGCATAATTTAGTGTTATGTACTGTATTTTTATCTCATTAGTTAGAATATATGCCAGAAAAAAACAAAAAAAACAAAAACAACACCCATGTCATTCTGTGGGGAGGAGCTGGGGCCAACAATCTGGAAGTGCACAGTCGTGAATGTACACCTGAGAGGGGCAGGCAAGACTGCTCAAGGAAGAAGTGTTTCTGTGAAAACAGAAAAGTGGGAGCAGTCAGCTTTATACACCTACTTCATGTAAAAATGGTGGAAAAAAGGGCTTATGGTGATGATGGTGAAGAATTTAGAAACTCATATACATTTCCAAAACTCCTTAATATACCACTGTTGTTTGGCTAACACAAGCTGCTGTACAGAAATTCCACAATTACTACACGCTGTCATTCATCTCAACTATCCAGATTTTTGCAGAATGTCCAGATTTTTGTCTCATGTTTTTGGTTAGTTCCTCATATAATCTATGGCTTTCTAACAAAAACTTGGATGATCTGAGGACTGACGTCATTAAATAATGGCATACATTTGAATTTCAGACTTCATATCCTTCAGAAAATGTATGTTAAAACAAACCCTGTTATTCTAGTGACTTTCTAAATTTATATGAGCAATATTTAACATATGTCCCTATTTTGGGGCCTTTGTCCTGATTTCTTGCACTAAGAGGTTGAGAGATATGCACGCCATCAGTGTTCCTGTAACTACCTATTAACTCAACTGCTATTTGATGTTACTATTCATTTAAAATGCACAGTGGATCTATGCAGAGTAAGAGTTTCTTTTGTAGCCTAAGAATAACAAATGCACTTTGGGTTTGTAGGAATAATATTTAATTGCTAAAGCAATCATTCACTAAAATATCATAATTCTGTAATTATGTAAAACAACTCAAACTTGTACATCATGCAGATGAATGACTACAAAAATGCTGACTGGAGAAAAACACTTTTAACCCATGTTTGTTTTTTTCCTAATCTTGTCAAATATGCACAACCCACTGCTCATTTTTTATCCTTTTAACCTAGTTAACTCACTACCTCTAACTACATACAGTCAACAAATAAGATATAAAGCAAATTAAAGAAATAGCTATGGCTGTTAATCTACTGTTTACATGACTGTCTCTCATTTCTCATCTACTCTACATAGAAAATGTAAGGCAAATCATGCAATGCTTGCAGTGTCAAGAAAATATAATGCTGTACTGTACCGCTCCTAAAGAGGTCCTCCCGTTCAATTCTCTGCTAGAGTGCAGGGAGTGCCTTCTGTGTGGAGTCTGCATGTCCTCCTCGCGGTTGGGTGGGCACGTGCCTTTGTTGATGGTTGAACGTTGAGCTGGCACCTCGGCATTCGTGAAAATCTACTGCCAATCATTAGCGGACCCGAGTTCCACTGTGGCGACCACTAACTGGGAAAAGCCGAAAGACAACAACAACCACTTCTAAAGAACAAACTGATAACTAAACTGTATAGTGTGATATAACCAGTTATTTACAATTTACTTCCATAACTTGAACA